>NC_133024.1:64956764-65263235 GCF_048771995.1 Taeniopygia guttata
AGTCTATATGCATGCAGTCATAAAGACTGTCAATTTGTTGATCCTATTGATAACAAATTTTTTGCCTTTCATCTGTACATTTGAATACAGTAGGTTATTCCTCAGTACCGTGAACACATCAGTCTTTCACAGGGATGACTAAGAAACAATTTTAAATTCAGCTTTCTTTCATCCTAATCTAAATCAACAGCACACAATGAACATTGAACATCAAAACTGCAACACAATAAATACTTGCTTTCACAGTATTGATATTTTTGAGGTTTAAAAAGCAGTCTTGAGAATTTGGAGCTTTTAAGAAGAGAACAGGGATTTCATACAGAAAATCCAACATAACATCAAATATAAGCAGGCAACATTGCACCCAAACACTTTTTAACCTAATTTGAAATTATACTTAGGGGTTTTTTAAGCATGAAGACCAAAAGACTTGCTCGTTGGAGATGATATTTTTTCAACACTAAGAAGCCCTTATAGTGGAAAAAAATATAGTTACACTTTTCTTTTTAATATTTCCATTTATCTATAAAACCCCCTTCTCCTTAAATGTCTGTTTCAGTGGCAAACCCGAGTGAAAAACAAACCTGAAGCAAATAATCTTTGTATAATATCAAGCAATATATTTTAATCATTGTGTACATTTTCTGTTTAAGCAGATACACTGTTTAAAATTAGTCATTGTGAAAAAAAAAGAACCAGTAAAGGCAATTATTTAGGGTGATGAGGCCACGTTTTCCTCAATAACTTCCTTCAGTAACAGTTTTGTTACACTTTTTTGTAAATATGATGGCATATAATGAATCGTAGGGTGTGGCACAAAGTTTTATGATAATGTAATTTGTTCCTATATGTCTAAATCCTCCATCTCCCTGGATTTTAAAGACTGGGGGTGACAGTGTATAAGACAATCCATAAGCATTTTTTCCCTCGCTCTCTTTAGAGGGCTGGCAGTTAAAGTCTCTGCATTCTGAACAACAGCTTACCCCTGCCCTGAAGCACATACTGTTAGAGAGGTAAGTCTAGGCATGTACATGGGTTTTTGTCTCGGTCCATTTACATTAGGAGGAGATGAGTTTGAACAGGGCAAGAGCTATCGATTAAGATAAGTGACCCTAAAATAATTGCTTTTGTCTGTAGTTAATAATCTTACAATCACTGCTGTTTACACAGAAGCATCTACATCTAAAAAAATATGAGTCTAGAGGGGTTAGATTAATCTGCTCCATAACACCATGAAATTTCCTAAAGCTACCCCCAATCTACATACAAAGATCTCTATTTCAATTAATACATCAATCAAATATTTTAATTTGGGTTATAATATTGAATAAGTACCTAAAAGCAAAGTCCTTGTAGTGTCATAAAAACACAAGAAGAAATTAAAGCTTGTTTCTTAGGCGGGAGTGTTTCCCAAGTATATTAATTTAAAAAAGAAAACTATCGTCATCACCCTTTACCTTTGCAGAGAATTGCAATAGAAAGGGTGAATAAAGAATGAGTAGGAGTATTTTTATGCTGGAGCACAAGAAGGAAGGACACAGGAGGAAAAGGCACCTTAGACTGGCCTATTATAATGGCACATGGATAATCAGGGCACTAAGACCACAGGCAAACATGTAGCTTCACAAGATCACCTTGCAGACAAAAACTGTGAAGAGTGATGACTCGAAGAGCTTGGGAAGGAGAGAGGCTGTTGGCAGGTCCATAAAGGTAAAAAAGGCATATACAAAACCTGGAAAGAGTAGCCAAGATATGAAGAACACAGGAGATGTGATGAAGACTTGACAGCTGTCATCCCACACTCCATGCCATTGGAGCAGATCCTGAAGCTCTTATCTGGATGCAAACAGGAAGGATCCCTGACTGCTGAACAGACTCCTTAGGCACACACTCATTCCAGGGTTTCCAAATGTGAGACAGTGTGAGTGAAAGATATGTATTTTATTTTAAGAAAAGCAAATTTCCCCTTATATAAGGCATGGTATTAGTATCTATTAAATTGGCAATACAATCACTGTGGAAATATTTCCAATTTTCCTGCTATTTTTCTAAAGATGAAGCTAAATTCAAGGTCTTCCTCCTCATATTTAAACAGTTCCATGGTCTTTCAGAGTGTCCAAAAGATCATCTAACTTTCCATAGCAAAGACCACATATGTCAGCTTTATTTCCCAGATGTAATAAGATCAGTTTGATTTGGAAGGGACCCCTAATGAGTGTAGTTTAGAACTGAAATACAGCTTCTGTAGCAAGGAGGACAATCCTTCCCAAATCTCACAGATATAATGCTCTATACATAGCTGGCTTTGTTTTGTATGTCTAAATCACCACATTAGGACAGGTCAAGTTCTATTTAAATAAAAAATTATCAAGAAATATCAACAGAAACCTCTCTACCATAAGAATAGGAAAAATCAGTGAGATGACATCATCCCAGACTGAAAGAAAATACAGCTTTCTGACATGCCATGCATGGTGACCTTGTCAAAATGTCTCATTCCTATTGATAAAACAAAATACAGTGAGCAAATACAGAATGACATCTAGATGAAGCAGACAAAAAAACTGTATGAACAACAGAACAGAGTGGTCAAAAATGTGCAAAACAATAACAGGTACAGCAGAACAAGAAAGGTGAAAGAGAATGACTGCCCTTCAAGTAAAGAAGCTCTGCTTCTAACCAAACTAACCAATTCAACAGCACATACAGTGAAAACAGGCAAATAAAGAAAAATCAGACTTATGAAAGAAGTATTATACTTGAGCATAATAAGATTTGAGGAATGAATTTACTGTAATACATGCTTTACATGTATCAGGCATTCAGGTTTTTCTTTCATGAAAGAACAGAAATCTACAGACTAGAAGAAAAGCTTATATACACTTCTGTATTTAATTTTAGGCCTTGCTTTGTAAAACATATTTCAGACTCCCTAATTGTTCTAAACTGGCCCACAGTTGTCTGAATCACACCATCATGGTCTCAAATGATTCCAAATGACTTAGTCAGCAAAAACTTAGTAGTATTTGTCAGTAGCATTTGATTTTATTTCTGTGTTCATTGGGTGGTTTTCAATTCCAAATATACCTGTGGGTCCTAATCACTGTTCCTTTACTCTGAGTGTCCTTTACCAGTTTTAAACCCAAGCCTGAAGTCATCATAATTCATATCATGCTTAAGATGAGTGTTGTTGATTCAACCCACATACTACTTATGCATTGCTGGTTCATTAAATAACCTCAGTAAATAGCTACAGGATTCTTCAGGGGTTTCAAAATTTGCATTAAATCACTAGATAGAAAATAATATAATTAATGCATTGAAATGCAAAAAGAGAAAATGGAAATGAAAAAAACCCTGCCACTTTCTCAAACTGACTTTACTTAAATATTTAGTTACACAGTGCTGGTGACACACAAATTATGCAGCTCTATATTTTCTCTTTCTCTGTGATTCACATCCTGTATGTCTTCTCCATTTTAAAATTTAAAGGCTTTCCAACTTAATCACTGTGGTCAACATAAAGGTCAGAGATAAGCCTTCAATACTGGATGTCTTGAGCTACCTATCTGAGCAGCAGCAATTAAATTAGAATCACTTTACTCTCCTGTGGGATATGTGAACCCTCTTAAGGCTGAATTAATATTCTTGCTCCTCTCTCCTCCCCCACAGAAGCAGAAAGCATGAGGATTTTTCAAGTGTTCTTCAAAAGGCAGTACAGACTTCAGGCAAGTTTTTCATAGAATTGCTCTGTGGAAAAAAGCAACTTCAGAGGTTTCAGAAGAAATCACATTAGAAAGTGGGTGGCAATTTGTCTGCTGTATTACATGCTACCTTGCTCCTACAGCTAGACTAACTTAATCTCTAAAAAGAGAGCTTAATATTTCTTCTCTAAAAGTTATTTATATTGGCCATATCTTGGTACATATCTAGTGCCCTATGCAACATTTATATTGTTGTTTACCCCCCGTTCTTTCCAATTTCACCCCCAGACTCTGATCTGAGCCTGCAATGTTACTATGTACTAACAACAGTTTCTGAATCCTACTTTAAACAACCTTCTATTAGGCTGACTGCATTAAAATAAGATACATCTGATACCAAGGAGGAAAGGTTTAACTCAGAGTAAACAGCCATGGAGGAAAAAAGGGATTAAAAAATTGTGAGGTATACACATGACTTGTAGAAGAGATACGGAAGGTTCACAAAAGGATGTAATTATAGGGACTTATGCAAATTAAATATTAGCGCTGAATATCCATGTATTATGGAGTCTTTCAATCATTTGATACCACACATGCACCAAATCCTCCAAATCTCAGTGTACATGAAATTATACCAATGCACTAAACAAAAAATTGCTTGTTTCTAACTAGAAGAAAGCGAATCATGTCACGTGTGGTTTTAGGAGAAAGACATGACAATCATTGATCCTCAATCTTGGTTCAAACAGAGAAGTATTTACTCATAAAGAAACCCCATCCTTTGCATCCAGGATAAATTACCTGAAGCATCTAAAATTATCTAAAATACTGAAAATAAACAAGGTAAACATTAAAAGATACAAAAGCTAATTATTTGGAAAGATTAATGGTCTTGGCTAAACTGAGAAATGAGAAATATTGGAAGTTTAATAAGTTTGAAGAAAGTAAACAAAATCTAAGTGACTATGTTTATGTATTAAATGTCAGGAACATCATCAAATATAGAAAAAAACTCGAACAATCAATGAGGTATAAATGAGTATGGGTGAGGAACATAATCCTGTATATATGCTGAAAAAAAAGAAAAAAAAAAGGCTAAAAAGCTACAATCAGTCCTGTAAAAGAAGACAGATAGGGATATACAGCAAGACAAATATGCAGTACAATGTTCATCTATATAGCAAGTGCATTATGTTAGAGAGTAGGGAGATGCTGATTTTTCCTCATCAACTTCTGGCCAGATACAGTTCTATGTATATGAATATGAAAAGTCTCACATTACACAGGTGATAAGAGGTGTTTTGGAAGAGCTACCTGTGTATAGATTGCTAAATGATAGACATGGGGAATATGATTACAGCTTGATGAAAATAAATTGAGGGTTAAAATACCAAATTTTGGTTGACTTGAACCTATTCATAAATTTAGGATGATGGTTTTTTCTAAACAAACAGCTGAGGTGGCAATGAGCTTTCCCTTTGTCTTCCATTATACTTACTAAATGAGTGACTAAGGCACTCTTCTAGGAATAAAGACAATGGAACTTCAGCTCTCTTCTCTAAGGATCTGAAACCATACCTCATTCTCTAGAGTACATTTTTTCTTCTATCTTAGAAAAATATATTCTAGAGAAGCTGTCAAGTATTTTCTTTGGACTAGTCTCCACTGCACAAAGATAATGAAAATTACATTGAGTCAACTAGAACCAGATGAGTCCTTTACTTCCCACACTACTGATTAGCTTTTTCATTCATACATTCACATACTATCATGACAGCCAAAGTAATGGAGAATGCAGTGCCTAAGAACAGACAACACCTGTACCTGTTTCTTCTTGATTCATGGGGAAAGTTGCTCTGTTTTTCTTCAATTATTTGTAATCAACATTAAAAAGTAGCTATTTTTGTGGGGAGAAGACTAAAATGTATTTATTCATGACAAATTTTTAATAAGATTTCAGTAAAATCAAATCTATTTTTCAGCAATCATCATTTGGAGAATTTAATGACTCTAACAGGAATATGGCCTCCTAATTAAACAACTTAGTAGACCACTGCATACCAATGATCTCCCAAAGATGGGAAATCATACAACAGATATTTGAACCTTCAATGCATCTTCTTTCACAGTTCTTATCTTTTCCCATTCTATCAGCTAACTGTAAAAGAAAAAAAGAACACCCCACCACTGTTCTAACAAAACAGATTCTCTGAATAATTCTTCTAAATAGAGCATACCTACATAAGATTAGTCATATTTTTTGAAGACCATCTATCTCTGTATTAATGGGAAGGACATGTATGAGACCTGACTGGATCTCACAAGTGTCTACCTTCTCTAGCACCTTTAAAACTGGCCCCAAGGTCCTTCTGTCAGGTAAAAAAAAGAAAACAAACTGCAAAAATCAAAACTAAGTTCTTTAAAGATGTGTTCACTAAAATATTCTCAAATATGTTCCTAAAGACTTCACCAAGTATATAAACTAAGCAAACCCATAAGCTTCCAATTTGTGAAATTATAATAGATTAAAAGGGAATCACATCTTTAATAGCAGCAAAAAAACTTGCTCTTTTAATTTCTAGGAACTCAAGATTTTCTGCTTATGCAAGAAATATTCTTTCCATTGAAATAATTCTAAGAACAGAAAATATATGCAAATTACCTGTTTGAAAAAATAATAAATAAGACACAAAGCCACAAACAGTCTCAATTTCAATAATAGCACCCATCTAAGAAATTTCTACTAGAAAGAAGTAGAGAGTGAAGTGTAAGCTTCAAAATGCAATACTGAGTAGAATCACAAATGAATCCAAAAACTAATGATCTAGGCTGCATCTAGTGGGACCAATGCAAAGTGACAAAAAAAAAAAAAAAAACCAGAAATGAGAAATCCCCAAAACCTAAAAAACAATAAGAGGGACTGAATTTTGTCAGACAGAAGATGAGAAGGCAAAAAGGAATTGTTGGTGAGTTATGCTCCATTAGTCACAAATCTAAGAGAAATCACCCTTTGTGTTTGCTTCTAAAAATGTCAACCTGGATGCCATTTTAAAAAAATTCAGTCTGACATTAAAAGACATGTCATAACTTGGAGGATCCAGGCTCTTGTGTCCCAGAAATCTGTTTATATAGCTCATAATGTAATTACAGCTACCTTAAGACAGATGAGGCAGAAGGCAACAATATATTGAAAACTAATTGAAAAATGCAGTTGTCCAGAAGCACTTGTGGGGAAGAGGTCTCTGAAAAGCTGCTCAAAGCTTCAGAGTTTGAAGTGAGATTTTTGATGTTGTCACTCTCAATCTATTGAAGAGCTGACAGACAATCAAACCCGTCTGGCTGCCTGGCAGCTCATTTTGCTGGCAGGTGGCAAACAATTAGACACACCAATTTGTGCCTCCTGATGACATTAAAGCATGAAACTAAGTTGTATGCAGGGCCTAGTGATTTGTGTGAAAGCATTTCAAAAATAATACTCTTTGCCGTGGCAACTCATTTCAGACTGCCACCTCCCATTACGGCTTTGAGTGGTGAAGACGACAGACTTGAGTTACGTGCGGCGCAAGGCCGCTTCTGTTCAATCCGTCATCAGCGCCCCCCGAGACCTCAATCCCCTCCTTTCATCAATATCACCTCATCATTTACATTTGATAGCACTTGAACTGCTGCATACATTAGCTACTCACAGCTCCCATTTGATAAAACATGCTGGGCACTTTTTCTGCTTTTATGTTTCATTTACAACTGCGCAAATTCCAAGGGAGAATATGCAGTAGCCTGATACAAAATTACTCTTACAGACACATTAGCAATGTACATTTAAAAGAACATGCAGAACAAAACACATCATATTGATTTCTAAAATATAGTTCTCAATTTCAATTCTGTTTACAGGAGTTTACTTTACATGGTGTTTACCTTTATCCGTGATCATAATAAAAGAAAATTACCTTAACTGTTCTTTTGCTAGACACTCACACATCCAAATGCAAACAAACAAAAATCTACCCTCAAAAGGACTAAGAATATTTCCAGATTAATGTAAAAAATACATTTCTCTAACCTAGATTTACTTATAAATATGGAACCACTGTGCTTATTTTATAAAACCTGAAACAAATAGAACCTGACAAAACAATACACTCCATTGCTCATGGTTCTCCCCAGGGACAACAAAGATGACCAATAGCCACATTTCTCAGTGAAGTACCAAAAGCTGCATAAGCTACAGCAAGACAAGATCCTACAGAAATATAGTTTACAGGCAGAGTTTTAGCTAAAAAAAAAAAAAAAAAAGTTTATATTATTTAACTGTTATATACTGTTATATTAGTAAACACAATTTTGTTTACATGAGCAAATATGGAAAGACAACCCTGCCATAATTTCATTTTAGTTTTTCAATATTTATTGGGATACTACAGGAAATAAAATGTCCAGAAATCGCCACTAGGTAAAATGCATGCTGCTTTGTCAATTATTACTTAAATTTGTTTAGTTATTATTTCAATATACTATTCAAAGTTTTTTCTTCCTAACCCTTGTTTCATCCCCCACAAAAAGTTACAGGGTCAGGATCTGAATCTGTTCCATCTTCATAATTTGGAAAAGTGACACCATCACCTATATTTGCCTCCAAAGATTGTCACAGTGGTCAAGTAAGTACTCTGGCAATATGAAAAATCTGCACACAGGAATACTTGCTTGAACAATGGGCATCAGCCTATAATGCATGGAGTGGAACCAGTCAGTTGAGGTCTTAGTTGATGGGCTAAGAACATCTATATTTCTATCAAGATGGCCACAGTTCAAAAACATTTGTTTAGTTGAATAGAAGAATGTAACATTTCCCAATCTGCTGGACTTGCCTCAACCTGTCACTTTTCCCTTCATAGCTGTTGGTTATAATATCATATATATCATCTACCACACTCACCAAAATCAGACAGCAGGATCATATATTTAAGGGAAAAAAAAAAAAAAAACCAAAAATGATGTAAAAGTGAATTATTTTGCCTAAACTTCACCTATTACCACCTTTTTTTTCTTTTCTGAAGATGTGAACAATTCCAAAGGTTGACATGTACAATGTATGCTACCAAGATACAAACACAGCAGTGCACTTTTAACAGGAAATCATTAAATTTAGTCATCAGGGTAACAGGTCAGGGAAAAAACAAACTACTAAACTCACTAGCTGCTAAATGCATATGAAATATCTATCAAAAATTATAAGCTCTAGACACGAGGCATCTCTTAAATAATTCCATAATTCTATATTATCTACTACTACTAATGATGCTCAAAAGGTATAAGCAGTCACATTGTTGCAAGAACAATTAAATGGAGGTGCTTGCATTAAATAAAGGTTATGGCCAACCAACTGCAGGCCCTTGGAGTTTTTAATGCTTTCTTATAGAGCTATAATTTAGAAATGCACAATAAAATTAATGTCTTCAATCACCTTGATGTCAAGTTCCCTCTAACAATGACCAAGACATCTCATGAGATGATATGCTTCTTTTTAATTTAGGTGTCTGGCATTGTGTGAATCAACCATCGCTCTGCGAATGAAATATTTTTCTTATTAACCCAAGTAGAAATTTAGATAAAGTAACCTTTTCGGTGTTTACAGTTTAGGTGTGATTATTTGTACATGTAGCATGATGTTTTATACTGCTTAATGTACAAGAATGCATTCTGGAATATGGTGGTTCCTTACAGAGGATAAGGAAAAATTCTTAACTGTATAGGAAGAAAAAAATATTTTTCATTTCATGATGAAATCAATCTAAAATAAAAATATGCAGATTGATGAACTAAAAAAAATCATCTTAATGAAAAATCTCTTAAATGAGCTTTCTCTATAAAAGTCTTAAGAAATAAAATATATATATTTTATAGATATATAAAAATATACATATATATATATATAAGCGATATAGTCATTGTTTCTAAAGAATATTTCACTTTTCCTGTCTTGATAAAATCATCTTTCTTACAACAGAAACCATCTGATAATTAATATAATTATTTCAGAAAAGTAGCCTCAGTCTTTATATATGGAGAGACAAAAAGACATCAGATTTTTTAATGGATCTCATAATGGAAAAGTACTCCACTTTTATTCTAAAATTTTGACATATCTTGCAATTTAAGTTATGTTGAAAACACTAAATATTATTTAAGACTTAATGAAGATATTTATGCTATTTTTGCAGTTTTTCTTTAAACATAGTTTTTTTTCCTCATAAATCACAATATAACTCTTTTCTGCCTTTTTTTATTTCCTTCAGTATTTTACTTGCTTGAACTTTACCTGTACCTGCCTGATAAACTAATATACTTTTAAGTTTTCAAAACACATCTTAATTGTCTTTAAGCCTCGAATCAATTTTTAACATTTTAAAAATATTTTTATGAAGAAACTGAAAGGATGTAAAATATAGCCACATCAACACTCACAAGACTTAGGTCTAAACTCACAATGGATGAGACTACAGTTCTGGAAGGATCAGAAAATTCCAAAACTGCACAATTTCTATGTTCAGGATGACTGAGAAGGACTGGACATTTAAAGACAAGTATATTCATTAGAAACTAGGAAGATACAGCCCAAGGAAAAAAAAAAAAACAACAAAGGACTCTGTGTGGAAATGTTTCTGAGTTTAGTTTTAAGCACGAATCTCTGATCTTTAACAGCTTCTGTTGTTTAAAGACCTAAAAGAAAACTGGTTTCCACCATGACCAAGCAAACAATTTGCCATGGTCAAAGCATTTCAGTACCAGAAAACAGTTCAATGATGGATCCAATTAAGATTCAAGCCTTTGAAAGAATATTCTACGGAATTTCTGCACAATCTGTTCTATATCAGCAGATATTACCCCTCCTCCTTCTCACTAAAATAGCATCTTAAAGGAAAAAAAGATTTTATTGCACATATATTTATTTGCAACAGGCCTGTTTTCCAAGTACTTCATAGAGTTTTATTCACTGCTAAGAGAGAAAAACAAGGTGAATTACTTTTGTCTGTGTTATGTGGTCTGTTGGTAATGCAGAAAGGGAGACATAGTGCAGTTGTTTTTAACACACTGTAATACCAACCAATCGTAGAATAACCTTCTTGAAGAAATAAAAACCCTTCAAACTTCTGAATTACATCAATATAAAATAATGAGTCCACCATATACCTGTCAAATGAGTGAAACTGCATGGGAAGAATAGCCTGAGCTTCTCTCTTCAGTGCAGGGTCTGGGTAAGGGATTGGATCTGGGCCACATTCTGCAATTTCAACAGGGGCTGCCACAAGACTTTTCAGTATTTCTTTGACATTGATTCCTTTACTTTGGCTGATACTGGATATTGATGATGCAGGTTTCAGAATTTCACTAGGGCTTTCTGTTAAGCTCTCCTGAGATTTCTTCACTTCTGAAGACAAAGTAGACAACAGCTCACTCATAGCATCAGGACCTGTACTGGTCTCCAAGTCTGTCCCATTCAAAATATTGGGCATCTGTTCATCTCCAATTCCAGAATCTGTATGAGGAATAGAACTTTCCAGCTGAATATCTTCAACCGGTGTTGGTGTTTCTTTATCTTTGATATTTTCTGGAAATACAGTCGGTGTATCTGCAGTGAAATAGAGATTATAAACAAAATTTAGTTTGATATTTTCCCATAAAATATGATCATAAGGTTTTATATGACAGAAATGTGTTAGAAAGGCCACAAATAATGGTATTTTAAACCTTAAAAACTCATTCTACATACAAAACATTTCACCTTTAACAGCTGTTTGGCATATAGACAGACTTGGAAGAGGGAGCCCAAAATCACATTATACAAACTCGGTGACATTTAGAAATTACAATCCACTATTCACACAGTAATTAAACAGCAAAATACTGCCAGCAAAAAACCACTAAAAATTAAAACCTATCAGCTGCCAAACTGTATGATCCTTGAGCCTACTAGAAGGGAAAACTGCAATCACTTATGCTTTTGAATTACTGTAAAATTTACTTTAGTATTGCTGTCATCAAATATTAAGTTTGTATTCAAATGAAAACTGCTATACAATTTGTTTTCTTTGTGTTTTGTTTAAAACGTGTATTACACACATTTCTACACACATAACATTGCCCAAAATACAGAATAATTTATACGTGAAGGAAAAACCAAGTGTTGTTATTAATTTTTTAGATACCTCTTCTTTTCCCACAAAAGGTAAAATTCTGTAATTCAGGAAAAATTAATGAACAAAATAAATACAGCTTCATAGAGATAGGCAAGTGAAACCTGTTAAGTTTGGAACATTTCCAGATTGAGAAGGGTTCTACAGCATCTTGTAACCGAGAAGACTACACCTCTATTAATTACTTCAGTGAAACAGACACAAAATCTCTGTTAAATATGAATAATTTGTTATGCTTTGACAAAAGTCAGCTAGAGTTGTAACTCACATATAATTTTGGTTAGAGAGAAACAAACTGGGGCTATTTTTATTGACAAAATGCTTTCCTAGTTTCTTTTAAAACTACATAATTTTCATTAGATTACTTGTCTTGATTATAAAATTGAGCTGTCCTAGTTATGAAATAAGAACACTTTTTTAATGGCTCTGATATAGTGGTTTAGATATTATGGGAAATATTTTATAATGTACTTGAATGAAGCTCTGTTACCAAAAAAGCATGCTTCAGATATGTAACTTTAATAACATACTCATAACTCACTATCAATTTTTCAGTACAGTCAGGTAAAAAATACCTATTTAGCATATGAGCATAAGTGTGGGTACATGCATGTGCACATAAAAAAAAAAATCTGTATGAGATTATTTATGTGTTTGAACTAATGGTCATGTAAACCTCTGCATATGTACAAGTATTAAGAAAGAACAGAAGAGGCTTTTAAAAAGATGAAGCAAAATCACCCATTATAAAGAAGCATTGTTTTCTACTTTTAAGAGCCATAAACACTGAAGCCACTTCCTTCTTTTTCTAAGTGCCTTAAATGCATCTTATCAAATAGATATGAGCTCTTCTTTGTGAAGCAGGAAGTAGAAACTGGATTTATGAGCTGCATCAAATGCATTTAGCATCTGCCAGGTCAGGAAGCATAAAGATCCGTATCAACTTAGTACTGCCTATATTTGGCAGAGAAAGACATCTGATCCACAGAATGATGCTAATGAATTTTCTGCTTGCCTCTTTAAACTCCATCCATACAAAGATAACACTTCTCCACTGAAGGGAAGATTAGTACTGGACAGTCAGTAAAGCAGGTTGTTGCCCATGAAATGACTGGTGAATAAAATGGCATAAGGCCCCATTATTATGCAAATGAAAAGAGGACACTGAAAAGAGCCGATGGTCCACTACATGGTGAAGTTAGGTTACACCCAACCTCAATCTCCATTAAGGTCAACAATGCTGAACTGAAAACCTGATAGAAATACAGTTGTGGAAAGTCAACTACCTTGAGTAAACCAGAAGACACATCACATTAAAATCTGTTGTAATGAACTGACTCCAAGCCAATTTTGAAAGAAATATCCATGATATTACTGGTCTAGTAGTAGACATTTTTGCAAACAAATGATACTGGACAAAACATCAAGGATTTCTCTTTTTAAGAGATGGGAAAAAAATTATCTAGAAAACTGCAAGCCTTCAACAGAAAGCAAGTTTCCAGGATTTATTTTGGGGTAAAGAATAGTAATGGAATGCAGTGAGATTAATTTTAAAAAATGGCTTTCTTAAATGAGCTTTTTAAATACTTAATGTTCAGAGAAAGTAAGGGTCACTATAGTAAATTCAGTAAAGCTGGGGTTGTCATAACAGATTGCAATTTAGTCATGAGACTGAAAATAATTAGAATGTGGGAAAAGAAACTGGCTAAGAAGGAGCCATCAGTTTCTTTCAAAAGAAAAGCCTATCACACTGAGAAAAACTACCGTGGAAGCTATTTTGTTCAAATTTTGATTAAAGATTTCAGGTAAAAACATTGTGGTGAAATTTGCTGATGACAAAAATACGAGGTACAACAGATAGTCACAGAAGCAGGATTATAAAAAGGCATAATGGCAGAACTGCAAATTGCATTTAATAGTGAAATGCTTTGTATCTATTAAAGATCACAGAGCTTCCCATTATAACTAGAATTCATCTTTGGCAAATGGCTGAAGAGAAGGATTTGGATGCGTCATATAGTGGGTAACTATTTAGTTACCAATACAGTACTCTGACAGAAAAGGCAATTATGGCTCCAAACTTTTTTGAATAAATAGTTCCTGCGACAGCTAAGCATTAATAGCATTAGAGAAGCTCTGGAAGGATTCATTTATGGAATACTGTGTATGCCTTTATATTTGATAAATGTGGAAGTGACACTATGGAGATTCTTAGCAATCCACTGTTGCTGAAAAGAATTTGGCTGACATAGTCTGGCCAAACTAATACTGAGAAGTTGCACAACAGCTATCACAGTTTGGAAAAAAAAAGGGATGGCAGGATTGTCACACAAAAAACAGTGCAAACTCCCCATGAATAAATTTTAGTTTGGAAAGTGACAGTCATCATATATAATTAAGGTTATAGAGAAGCTTTCCAATCAGCATAGCAAGTTAAAAAAAACAGAACTCATCTTGAGATGCTATAAATAGGACTGTACTTAATTAATCAGCAGGTGACTTGAAAACCTTTGTTCCCAAATGAAAATAAAATGCTGGGAGGTGTTACGGTGAGCTCCTGGACACCCTTTTGTCCCCCCTTTCCTAGGGCCTCTGTGGCTCTGATCATGATAACCCCTGAATCCTCCCCCCTGCCCCAATGGGGTTGGTGGGGAGCCAGGAGTGCCCACCCTGTCCAAAACCTATATAGACCCCTGAAACTTCCTGCTCTCTCTCTTTTGCCCCGCTCTCCATGGACACCACAGAATAAAGAGAGCTGTTCCAACACCCTGGGTAAGGAGCCTCTTCTGAATACCTTTCCCTCTCCATGCTATTTCCTCCCCTCACAGCCCCATATCTCTGAGCTAGTCGGATTCATTCGGGGGGCTGCGTGGAGGGGGGGAAAACCATAGAAATAACAGGGAGGCCTGTGGCATTTGATGTTAAAAATGGAAGTAAAATCGTATTTGTGGATATAAAATTTCAATATGACATATTATAAAGTAAAAAACACTAATTGAAAGGTTTTAGGGCAAAAATATCAAAGAAAGTAATTCTAAAATCAGGCAATTGTATGGATACATTATTTACATAAAAATCAATTTGTATCTTTATTTTTTTTTTTTTTGCTGCGCCTCCAATACCCAATACAAATATGCTACACTAAGTCAATTCAGCTCAGTCTGATTTATCACTATGAATAATAATACCTAAAAACTACTAAGTGGAATGCATTAACTCTCATTTTCAAAACATCAAACAAGCTAAATGAATAAGGCTTTAAAAGGTTCAATTTACATTTTGCACCTTAAGAAAAAATAAATTAAGAACTAATAAGACTTCTTAACTATCTTTCAGGTAAGAATCCTAGCAAATTAGGATATGGGAAATCCACATAAATATGGGTGAAAAGATGTATTATAAGACCTTCTTGATCAGCATTATTATTATTACTAGTATTATTTTACATAAATGGTAAACTTAGCATAGGTCACAAAACCCAACCAGTTTTAGTTATAAAACTGGATATCTGTAAGTTCTGTTCCATATTCTTTTACACCATGTCCTAGCACTTCTGTTGCCTTCTGAATGCAGAAATAAATACTGATTCATAAAGTGATTTTGAAAGCTCTTAAACCTGAAACATCTACTATTTTATAAAAATTCTAAACACTTAAAGCAAGCTAGGAAAATGGTAAACATGAACAGAAGCAAAGCCAAAACTGATTGCATTTGTCCAGATTCTAACATTGTGACAGTAAGACATTAAATTTTCATCAAACCTCATCAGTTTTCTACAGCACAAGGCCATGGCAATAGACAAAACAGAATCATTACTAGATCTAGTGATCTTAACCCTGTCAGAAACAGGCAGTTGGAAGCCAGATGCCTCTTTCTTACTGTTTTTCATTCTAACTAATGAGTTCATCTACTACATTATGGGAAAAATATGGGCCTAAGTTAACTAAATGACATATTGTATATCTGGTGACCTCATCCGTCACGCTCCTTCCCTAAAATATCTTGTTTGCTTGTGATTTATGATGTGTATTGTAATTGTTTTAACCTACTGAGTTACCTAAATAGCTCTTGCACTTCTTCCATATGGCTAAAAAACACAAGCCGTACTCCTCCTGTTTATTAACCTAATAATGAGCCATTTCATATGTAAGGCAAATACACACAATTTCGTCATTATAAAAAATGATGATGCAAATCACACTTTTAATATTAATTTACTTTAAAAAGATGGAAAAAATTAAGTGTATATTCCTGTGATCTTCTAGTCCTTTTCATATTGTTAAACCTTCCTCCTAGATAAAAATGTGCTGAAATTTTTCAAAAGTAAGATGAATGGAAATTATTTTTTTAATTGCTTACAATATGGCTGAAAAAATATTGGGAAGTAATACTATCCCAAATAATTGTCAAATTTCTGTTGTAAACAATAGAGAAACATTTGGCAGTGGAAGAGTTCGGGCAATCTTGAGATAGAATTTGCCACCACCTTACTTTAGCACTGAAAAATTTATGAGTTGTTTTTCTGCATAGTTATCTTAAAGCACTGGTGATAACCTTAAGAGTTGCCTTTTATAAAACCTTTGTAGTTTTCTACAGACTTCCAGAAACAGTACCCTACAAACTGAAAATGCTTTCATTCCAAGAAGGCAGTGATATTGCAGCTTCCTCCATAGGTGTAAGAGTCAATAAATCAATTCCTAAACTCTATGCCGTAAAGACAGAGTGGAAAAATTCTTCCCTGCAACATCAGTCAACTAATTTTCACGTGTAAGAAGCAGTATGATTAAACTGGGATGAGAAACTAAATATGGAAACAGAATCAAAGATTAATAAGGGTCTGATTTTAAAGTACATTGAGAGAAGTAAGCAAGAATGAACTTGCGTCCCTGGAGGCTGAGGCACAACAGTGAGTAGAGATCGCCTAAAAGAAGCATTAAGATTCCAAGCTGCTCTCTATCTGTTACTCATGACCTTCTCTTCTGTTGGTATTTCTATGTGAAAGTTATAAGCATTTTTATAAAACTAAAAATTCCCTTTATAGTTATGATCATGGCCCAACCATGTAGAATCTACTCATTTTGGCAGCTTGGCTGGTATTAATCTTCATGTAACTGTTCATTAATAGGCAAATTTGGTCATGTCCCATTAACAGACTTCATGGGGTTCTGTTATTTCTCAAAGCAATATGAACAACACTGAGAGCAGAACTCATTTGCTGTTCTAAAATATTTTTAAACAAGTTTCTTTGTAAATTGTCTTATTAAAATGTGAGGGAAAAGAGCCTGGCTTAAGGTTGCAATCTTCCATTCTTTCACTGTCAGTCTTTTATCTACAAAAACATTTGATAAAAGCAGCCTGCATTTAGCCTGCATCTGTTATTTAGCCAACATATTTATCCAGGCTTCTGAAATTCCTGCCAGACCAAACACTGTCCCTTTCCCTTCATGAGGACAGCAATGCAGCAGTGCAGATTCAGCTGTTTAACAGCATGCTGCTACGTGTGCACACAAAGAGGTGGAAGTAGAGCACATGCCATGGCAGCTTCTGGTTGGCAAGAGGAAATGCTACAAGGAGGACACCTCAGAGCTCAATAGGTGTGGCTGAGGGCAGAAGGAGCACAGCTGAAAATGAGGTGACTGAGGAAAGTCAGACAGGAAATCATCTGGGGTAGATTGGTAATTGGAAGGGCACAGATCTTGGTACGGGAGATTTAAGACAAAGGGAATTTGCCTTTTAGCCAGAGTGGATTTGTGAGGAGAAGGGATGTAGCTGTCAACCAAGAAAAGCAGAGGGGCACTGAAATGAGAGATGGATCAAGCAGGAGAGACTTAGGATGGGAAAATCAAGACTGGGAAGTGATTGAAGAGGACAGCTTCCATCAGCCTTTGTTCACAGCTGGACATGCGCAAGTGCATGTCTTCTTTTTTTGTTCACTGGAAATTTCTTCTATGTGCTCTAATTTCTCAAAAGTTTTATCATTTGTTTCTTTCCCTGCAGTCATTAAGGCAGGCCATACCTACCTTGACCACAGAAAGGACATTGAAAGAGCCATTTATGACAGACACAACCTCTTGATCTGCTTAGGCAATGTCTTTAATCAATGTCTTAAATCCTCTTTACTAATCAAAGGTCTTTCACTCAGTGTTTGATGGATAAGACATCCATCTGATTGATTACCTGGCTGCCAAACAATATGTCTCAAACCAAAGCATTACCAAGATATTAACTAAAAGATCCTAAAAAGATACAATAAAAATAAGAGAATTAGAAGATGTATTAAATAAATGTTAGCTTTAGAGTAAACTAGATATTTACATTTTGAAATAAAAGCTGAATGGAAATTAGGAACAATATGGTAATATGCTTTTTCCATAGGTGAATTTCCCTAGTTTTTTTCAGTTTATATTTTTATTCATTTATTTTGTACTGTGTAAAATCAAACCCAAAAAAATTAAAAAAAATTATTTTAGAGGTACATAATGATAATATCTGTATTTCTGATGTATACTGAGAAAGATGGTGATTTTTTAATTAGACATTTCTTACAAATGAAATAAACAAAAAATCTCTCACATAGGTTACAGCATCCAGCAACAAAAATTAACAGTGGAGCATAGAGATTGCTCCATATAGACAAAGAAACATTTAGGTTTAAGCACCAAAAAGCATAAAAAAAACCTAAAAGTTTTTTAAAAAAAATTTTAAACATCTTTAATTTGTACAAACAAATGAAAATAAAAATAATCCCTATTACAACTACTTCATGCATACATGATGACTGATCAATTAATAATGAAATATATGTGCAAATATCTCCTATGATGCCTTAAGTAGCTGGTAAAGGGCAATAAATAATAGGTTAAGATGTATTCATTACCATCTCATGATCTTCAAATGCATGTCTTTTCAGATGTAGCTGGAATAAGGAGCATATGTCTTAGCAGAAGAGCAGCATGATTATTTTTAGCAGCAGGCAGAAATTGAATAGAATTGGAATTTTATGATAATCATGATTATCACCCATGCTCCTTATAGCCTTTTCCTTTCTTGTAGACATATATACAACTAGATTTTGAGAAGGATAGAGACATGAGTTTTGTCAGGAATTCCTGAGGCAAAGAGTATTTTCACAGGCAATGGAAATTAGTCCTTTAGTCCACTTTCTATACTTAGGCTGTTACCCTTATGCAAAATAGTTTGAAAATAGTCTGGAAATCTCTATGCTACTACATTAGAAATACAAACAGTGTAATCCCCAGAGAATTATATACCTAGGAGACCTGAAAAACTGGATACTTTACTTGTCCTTAAAGAAAAAGCTGTTTCTGCAACCTTTTAATCTAGTTCGTTCTGTCAAGAAAAAGAAATCAATAGCTTCCAGTCAATCTGTATCATGTACATTTAAGAAATCTATTAATTTACAGTGTTTTGGGAAAAATACAGGTAGTGATAGCAAGGGAGTGGAAAAGTCAATCAACTTTTGATTGAAGTTTCTGATAACCTACATACTGATTTGCTTTACACAATGTATTATAAGCTGAATTGCACTGTTGCCATGCTTTCATTTCTGAAACACTCTTGAATAATGCAAATGGAGACACCAATTTTCAACTGAAAATATATACTTGTTACTGCGCTAATTTTAATTGTGCTCTTAGTAGTTAACAGGACGCCAGCTGAAGTGTAAAAAGGAAAAAAAAAGACTCACACTTTTCTACCGTTGGCAATGTGGAAACACTGTTGAAAGAAATAGTCCAATAAACCTTCAAGGTAAACAAGGACAGCTTCAGTAGCAACCAGAAGTGGGAAAACTAATCTCAAGTGATCATGACCACTATAGCTAAATCTACTTGAAATTGCTAGCTGTAATCTGAAAAGGTTACTCGGTTTTACATGGTAAGGTTTATCAGCTGTTATCAACAGAAGATACTATGCTCCTCTGCCTCTCCTCTTATTCTGATGGAAAGGTATTTCTCTCTCAAAATATGTACAGATTACAGTCTTCCTGGTAAGAGAAAAGGCTGCTCTTAGTTTTTCTATCTCTAGTTCCATATCTTCCAGACATAACACAGATATGTTCATACCAATTTTGGGAAAGCATCATTATCTAAGCAAAGAAATCAACAGAGACTGAACCAATATTTTCTAAGTTGTTCCAATTGCTCCTATGTCAGAAATGAAAATTTTGGCATTTTATGCTAAGCTCACAAGGGTAGCTCTTGCTAACCAGTAAATGCACACTAATGATGTCTTGACTAACAGAGTTGTATATATGAACATATTTTTAAAAAATTATAGATGTGGATGGGGATATTACTAAGACACATAATGCCATTAATGGATTAAATGCCCAGTATCAAAGAATTTGATTCCAGCTTTTGTTGTAAACCAGTGTTTGTGTCTGGAGTTCGGTTATGCCATGACAAAAGGAATCAGAATTGATCTGACCAAGACAGAAGTCTACAGTGACAGCTATAGTGAATAAAGAAATATTGGAATTTCTAGTGACCAGTAGATCTCAAAGCAGGTCAGAAGAACTCTACCCTAAACATGCCCTAACCTCTCTTCACCTATTTTCAAGGGAGATGAAGATGACTAGCTCAAATACTGATTTACTACTAATATTTTCCAGAAAGTAGAACTCATGCATGACAGATGATTTTGAGACAAAACCCTGAAAATCCAGTACAGAGGTTTTGGACATTCATTTTTAATGTTATTCTCATATTTACTAAATCTCCCTGTTTAATTAATTAATCAATTTTTAATTTAATCAATTCTTTGGTATTTTGAACAAGAAGAAGCAAGACTGCAGCATTTACTTTTGCAGGACTGTGTTTTTCAGACAACCTTCAGATATAAGAGAAAAGTTCTGATCTGCCATTTCCCTTGAGACTCTGGTAATTAATTACTTCAAAGTGTATGACCTAAATTGAAGAGAGAGAACTTTCTCTTAATTTTGCAAGATCTACTTTGTCTGACTACACATTGACTAATTTAGAAGTACTGAAGACCCTTTAAAGTTATTGGAAACAAGGAGGAGAAACATAAGTACTTTCAAAAAACTTATGATGAGACTAAATCTACAGATACAGATATATTTTTATCTCCCCATGGATGAGGTTAGAAGGAAAAATAAATACAGAAGTATAGAATGTTATAAAGAAATAAATATTTTTACTGTTAATGGTAGTCATGAACATTACTGTAATAGTTTTTCCTTCCTGGGTGTGACCTTTTATCTTCAAGCACCATAAGATAACATCTATCTTATGAGCAATATCTGAATAATAGTAAAAGAAATATTATTTTGCCATCTACAAACATTTGTAAGTAAGGGTAGTATATATTTCCCTGCAAAATATATTTTAAGGTCTTTTATTTCAAATAAAATTACAAAATTATTCTAACCCACACTTGACACCAGCTGCAGCTACTCATAAGAAGCATTCATTGATCACATACTGTAATGTGCCTGAGACAAGTAGGGTCCCACACAGATTTAAATAGATTTTAACTAAAGATATTGCCCCACATAATGGGAAAAGAAAAAAAAAAAAAGTAAGAATTTCACTAAGAACAAAATCATGATCTTAAATACTTATAATATACCTAATTCTATCTTACCGTTTCCCTGGTTTCCTGGTCAGATAATTAGATTCTACTAAAAATGGAGAAATAATTTTCTTTTAAGGAGTCAATCCCTCTTCCTGAATTAACGAGATCTTTTCCTCTACAGTTCTAACAATTATGATAGTATTTGCTTGATAAACAAAGAAAAAATTATTTAGATCCATCTAGTGTCATATGGAATGAATAAAATATGTCTTCACTTCCAAGTAACAACCAAACTTCTATCAATTTTTAATAAGTAGGACTTTGCTTTAAAAATTTATTGTTAATTTTAAAGGCTACATTAAACCACTTGGTATTAAGTAAAAATACCTTAAAATCTAAAATAATATTCAAAAATTACATTTGCTGCCAACATCTGAAACCAAGTCAGGTTCACTACAAAAAAACACAATTGGCTTATCCACTGGAATGAAAGATTCTCTTGAAATGACAAGATATGTTTTGACTTCTGGCCTTTTCTGACAGCATTTGCAATGCTTTAATTTAGCTTTTTGCTGGTGTTCAAAACTGAGGTACTCTGTTCACAATATAAAAAATGGAATTCTTTTCCCTCCAATGGTAAAGCTGTAAAGAGTATGAGACTGAGACCTCAGACAGTTAAAACCCTTAAGGATCTGATGATATAAACAAATAAAAAAACTAACCACAGATAACATTTCCTTTGCTGAATAATTTATTTCTAAAGCCAAACCACTTTTCATTCTGATCTGCTCACACTTTTAATGTAGCTCTATTGAACTATTTGAAAACCAAAACTATTTTACTGGAACTCAAGGTAAAACAAGTACCATAGATAATAATATTAATATTGAGCAATAAAAAAAAAATTTCTTCTTTGCATGGCAGACAATAATCTTATGAATCAAAATCACAAACCCTGGCTTCCACACAGGTAAAAATTAAAGTAATTTATAATATCAAATTTATACATACATATACACATCAACGCTCAAGAAATTCCAGATTAACACAGTGATAGTTTAAGTTGATGTAATAAGTATTTTAACAGAATGCTCCCAGAGCAGCACAAGACAGGAATAAGCTTTTATTACTGAAGTAGGATGTTAATTTTTCTGTTCTTTATAAACTGGATGCATTCTAAATCACCTATGCCTTTTATAAATCAGTCTTTTTACCCAGTAAGATTTTACAAAATTGTACCAAGGGCATTTTCATCAGATTAAATTTTTAAAATTCTTTTACATTCTGTGTCTACAGCATATTGCATGCAAATAATTTTGGAAATGTATATGCAAACTTGGCTCAAGTTACATTCAAGTAACCCTCTCTTTTTCAAGAAATGACAAAAACCCCCTATATTCCTACCTTATAGAGTACCTATTAAAACATACAAACAAGCAAAACAAAACAAATCAGGCCCAAAACATAATAGTTGCTTTGGTAGAAAAATTGGTTTCCTTCAAGAGAAACATAGCACAGAACATTAACAGGCATAAATAATTCACACACAATATCAGAGGTTTACATACCATCAGGAAGGCAAGAAAAAAAGCGAGAAAGGAAGGCAAAAGAACAGGAAAAGATACAGGGAAAGGGAATACTACAAAACTACTTTATACTTCATGTGGTATGTAATATTTTAAAAACAGGCCTGATTTTATTTTTATGGGCCTAATATTGAAGCAGAATAACCACAAACCAAAAGCATTTAAATTTTCCTATATCCATTCCCTTTGCCTGACTGTTTTTTAATGATTTCCTTTTATTTTATAATAACTAAAGATTAGTGATATAATTTATATTATAATAATTAAATATTATAATATTTAATTGTAGTGATATTACTTATATTATAATAATTAAAATTGTAGTGAAAGTGGGAGAGAGATTTTCTAGAAGAATGCAGACAGGAAGTTTTAAAGGTATCATCAGGTCTGATCTCCATGTAACCTGAGGCGTATACTTATTTATCAACAGTAACATCACATTTAGTTCTTGAAGTGCATTACATTAAATAAGAACACCCAAACAGGTTAGGAGATGATGTTAATATTACCTTTGTAAAATGAGTGGGCAAAGCTCTGCTCAGGAATTAACTTGGCAAGGAATCCATGGTTCAAACTTGGGTGAGGGATAGATGGTATGACCACAACTGTGGAGAAAATCATGGAATCAAATGTGAGCCAGCTAGTATTCATGTGTGGCCTGGTCCACTGTGGATCCATGACAGATATCCTATCTCATTGAAACATGCAAATATGGTATTACCGACAAAAAATAGGCATTTCTAAAAGAAAAAACCAATTTCCGTATCAAGAGATAGGAAACAGCATACCTATTATTTGGGCACTTCAAGAGCAACATTTATACGGAAAAAGAGACACAGATAGATAGATATAAACAAGCAAATAGGCAAGACAATAATGGATGAAGTTAGCAGTTTCTTAATTTAGAATCTTAACATTAAATCAGGAAGGCAAAAAGAATTATGATTTCTCTTAGCTGACTACGTTTGTGTAGTATTTTTCAAATAGGAAGCCTACAAGCACATTGACTTCAGAAAATTACGCAAACTCTGCAAATTAAAACATTATGACGAATCATAAAATAATGACTAAATGCGACTATAACACAAATTGGAAGATAAATTCTATGAAGAAAAAAAATTAGCAGCTCCATAAATGAAGAAAGCAATTAAAGATCAATACAATAACAAAAACATACACAAAAAATTTTGTGGACAAATGAAGCTCCTGTTATCAACTCTTAACACAGAAAGTACAGTTATAATCAATCCAATCAGACTTGAAAAAAAAGTGTTGGACTAAGTGCAACATATTTGAAACAGAGTGGGTTAAGGTTTGCATCCCTCATTTTTAACAGGTTCTGAGACCTAACAGACTCCTTCCTTTTGGGCTGAAGAACACATGCCAGTTAAACCACTACTAAAACAAATCACAAACAGTTCAGTCAAAGAAGGCAATAGCAATGTTTTCTTTTTATTGTATTGTTACCATAGGCTTTTAAATGCAGGCACCAATACAGCAGGACTTCAAGAAAGTATCCAGTCCTCCACTAATACCCTTTTACAAACCTCCTCACTCAAACAAAGGGAGCTCATGAAGGCAAGCAACTGTATGCTCTGTTTATTTATTTTGTGGCATAAAGATATCTATTCTTCCTAACACAGAACAGATTCAGAAAGATTTTTAGTGAGCTACATTGTACTTTACAATTTCAACTCCAGCAGGAACCCTGTTTTTTAAAAATTGTTTTCAAATTATAGAAAAATAAAAACATAAAAAAGGCAAGTGAAAATTAGTAATACCCTATAAGCAAATAGAGAATACCTGAAATATGTCAATGTATTTTAAAACCTCAAATTATTATACTTGAAGAAAGTAGCATGTAATTATTAGGATCTTACGCTACTCACTAAAAATACTTTGTAGAAAAAAAAGTTACAGTTCTAAAAAAGAAAAATTTTAAAAAAGCACAAAACATTTGAAGAAAACAAATTTACCTGTACTTGTTGGTGAATTTATTTCTTGTCTGATATTTCTACCTGCCTGGCTCCCAGACCTCGCAGTTTCTCGCTGTGGTTCCAGGATGTCGCGGTACTTGGAGACCATCAGGACTGAGATGAAATAAACCACTGCCAAAGCTAGGAACTGAGCTTGCTTGCTGTCATCCTGTGCCAGGGAAAAAGAAACACATCTAGAATATTGACTATTTTAATGCAATTTTTCTACAAGAATATCAGAAGTCTTAATACCTTTCTGAAATGCTGCTTCTTCCAGCATAGCAGCAAAGAGACAACGCAGAAGGCTGAGTGGATTTTCAGTGGAGTAGTACACACACAGCGTATATATTAAGTACTGAATTTTGGTAGTAATTTGGCAGCTACACAAATCTCAGGGTCTGTGGAGTCAATGGACTCTCCAAAACAGAGGCCTGACTCTACTCTTTAAAGGCGTTAAAGGCTTCCTGGCAGCAAGGGCAACTGTCTTCTGCTGCCCCAAGGATGAGATTGTGAAGGCCCCTGACAGAAGGAGGTAAGGGTACAATTGCTGAGAGGGAAATCTAAGCTCACTGATGTTTCTCTAGCCGATGCTGGATGCATAAATGAGCATAACAGCTTCTGGTAGCATATAGAAGCAGAGAGAATGTACCCTTGTTTTTATTCCAGAAATAAATTCCAGCCTGTACATTCTGATTTCCCCTTCCATAGGAGATGTCAGCAGCAATCCAAGGTTTCCAGGACTGGTTTAAGTGAAAACCAGGACCACTATAACTTTGCTGTCTTCTTTTCTTCTAATCCCACATAATCTGCTGTTCAAGGGAAACTGCCATCTATGCCTTAGATATTATCTTGATTGAGATTTAATTTCTCTAATTCAACTGAAATGTCTTTTATTATTATTATAATGTAAAACTTTACATGATAAAATTAAAACTTTTTCTATCTACTCCTATAGGCGTTTCATCTTTTCTTAGTTCCATGGGTATGTACTTTCTATTACAAATCCACTGCTTGTTCTCTGTGGGTTTTGGGTGCTATTTAACCTGGCTGCATGTTTTTGCAGGTCTTAAAATAACTAGAAATTCTCTTATCAATTTCTTTCATAGAAGTTCCAGAAACATGCTTTCTTGTATTCTTTTCTCCATTAATTAAGAAAAGAATAGGTGACAGAATATTGCCTCTTTGAACTCAGGCTGGAGAATTTAAATGTAACATATATACTTGCAGGTATACGCTAATAATTCCTATTGCACTACCTTCAAAAACAAATATATTTTGCTGCAGCTTTTGTGCTAAAAACCATAAAAATCTGTAAAACATTTTTATATATGTTTGCATACATAAATATGTTCAGCGAAGTGAGAATTGTGTTTGCAAACTGATTCTCTGCATTTCTGTAACATATATACTAATTCTTCTTTCTACCCTGGTTGGACAAATAGTTGACACCTTTAGTCATACAATTTTTAATCAACATAAGTTTTAACTGATTTATCTTGGCTGTGTTTATTTGTCTAGTATAAGATTAAGGCTGAGTGTTAAACACAGTTAACTACTAATCTCAAATAGCTCTCAATCAATATAATTTTAAAGTGCAGAAGGTGGCTGGCAGTTACAAAGTCACAAGTGGATAGTTTGCAGATAATATATGAAGTGCCACACACGAAGGCTATTTTTAATTTGGGTACAATCAAAATCTCTGTCAAAATACAAGTGATGATTTTGCAGAAGAAAGAATTACAGCATGCATTACTCACCACATCACGAAAAACAACTGCTCGTAGACGATTAATATCCACATCCTGAAGAAGCCTATCAGGGTCTTTTATAGGAGAAAGATTTCCAGGGACATTTTCAAGGGGAGTCTAAAAATAAAAAGAAGTGAGATTTTTTGGTTCCCTCAAAATATCAAAGCATTTCTGTTAGAACCTTAATTTGACTTTTTTTTTTTTTTTTTAGCTATTAGTCAATCTTAGATTATATTCTACCTAATATTCAGATTAGGGGTCTAGAAATTAGGTGATGTTTTGAATTATTGTCTTAATGCTATTTAGAGATAAATTGTTACATCTTTCCAGTAGCTTGGAACAACTGTATCTCTAGACAGAGTTAAGATAATAATTTTCACACAAAAGTTTGTTTCAGATTATAGTTTCTTCATAACAGAACAATAAATTATTTCTAATATGTATGTTACATTTAAAAATGCTGAACAGAAATATAAAAATAAATGTTAATTTTACTAAGACTTATTACAGGCTACTGATAAAATAACTGCTTCTATTTAAATAAAGATAGCATAGTCTGCTTCCTTTCAAAAATAAAATGTATTAAATGTGAGGCCTAAACACCTAAAAGTCTTCTTTTAGTGATTTTGCTTACACTGAATGCAACAATATTTAAGAAGGTAATGTCTTTGTGAGATTTAATGAAATAATATTATGAAAAGAGTTAACTTTGTAACAGCTATTTGAAAAAGTCTTTAGAGAAGAAAAAAAGCTGATTTAGTAATTACAATATAAAAGCAAAAGACAAGGGATCATTTACATCATGCAATGTCTTATATTTTAATCATGGGCTCTGCCAAATTATTTCAGATTTTAATTTCTGTATCCTTGAAGTCTTAAAGCTGTGAATTTACAATTTAAAAATGTATTAAAAATATATAAAAAAAGACTAATTAATTGATTACTCAGGAAAAACTAAGTGGTAACTCAATAGTCAATAAAACTGACTTCTAAAAGCAGATCCTAAACACTGATATCTAATACGCATTCAAAAGTCTGTTGAAGCTATTTGAACTCAAATATTCCACTAACAGAGATGCAATTTCATCAAAACTGGAGAGTACCCTGATGGAATTGAAAAATCTATGCAGATATATATGAATTGAGTAAGGGGACTTGTTCTTTCAAGTAGGCCAAAAAGCTGGTTAGAATTGCTACAGTCACATTCCTGCATCAAGGTCTGCATCTTTCAAACAAGCTTCCTCCTTTGACACACTTTTACCATAAACCAGCTAACAGGAAAATCCTAAGCTTTTCCTGATGTTGATTTTAATCAATTATTTGAGAAGGCAGTTACAATTCTTTTCTGATCCTAAAGAGGCGGTGTTTCAGACCTGTCATCATTGCTGTTGGTTACCTAAGGCTCAGTTACCTTGGTTGCTGCTGATGCTGTTACACCCTGAAGAGCATCTTGAGGTTTACTGCCAATTAATGACGTCTTGTTTACTCTCTCTCTTTGCCTTTGTCGACATTCTAAGCAGTTCCTCACAGCCACACAACAAACTAAAAGAAGAAAGGAAAATGCCACAAAATTAGAATATTTTTTTCAATATTATATTTAGAACATCAATTAGCGTCGATTAGAACATCAAATAGCACTCATTACTAGTAGGCAGTAATTTAAAATTTGATTAAAAAGTGAGAATTGAGAAAAACTCACAAATTTTATACCAGGAGCAGTACAATTATCAGTATCATAATAAATGGTATGAATAATAGTAAACAGTGAAAATAAATGTCATACTGTTGCAAAATAATTTGAGGTCTACAGTGTCTGCACAAGTATCCCACTCTTTATTTTACAAAGCCTATAGAGTCCTGCAAATTCCATGGAGAGTTGGATATTAAAAACTGCAACATGGAGGTAGCAGAGCAGCTTTCAGAAAAAAAAAATCATCTGTTTACTGACTTAAATTCAATATTTCTACTCTCCCTGAATATATAGAACTTTAACTACATAAAGAAGAACATTTTCAGACATGTCTTTCTTATGACTAAATTGAATCAGCCTTAAAAACATATCAGATCAATAATAAATGGGATTTTTACTTTATCACATCAAGCTCTACCTATAAGGTCCTTTCCCATACATGTCACTATTTGATCCATCCCAACCCATTGATCTGTAAATAACTATTTAATACATCCTGTCTGCTGACTTACCAAGCCTTAGGCACTGTCGCATTAGACCTCCAGAAGACATGTTTTTTTCAGCTTCAATCTCACTAAAATTTAGCGAACTGGCAAATACTAGTACATCAACCATTGCCATCAGACGGCTGAGAAACGTTACTGCTGTCTCTGCAGACATTCCTTGTGTCACTTCAATATTTTCCAATTCAGTCTTTAAAAGGAGATAATTGAATTAAACAGTTTGAACACAACTGAAATATAAAGACAGCACATACACACAAAAATCTAAACTGTTATGTTTAATGGCAGATAGATTGAAAAGTTATTTAAAAATCTCCTACTGATACCATTAACATAAGCTGTGAGTGAAATTCAAAATAAGGCAGCATGAAGAGTGAGAAACTTATTTACATTTACATGCTGTAATGATGAGAAAAAGTCTAAATGAGAAAGTTATTAGCAATTACATAAAGATAAAGTAAGGGCAGATAATAAAACAATGCATGGTGTATAAGGGTGCAACATATTTTTACATTCCTCCATAGGCAAACAGGTAACAGATTAAAGGAATTACTCTGTGTATAGCTTTTACTTTTTTATGTTCCTTCATATAAACAAATGTGAGGAGTGGAGTGGGAAAAAACATACAGTCTTGCACTCTGCTCCATGAATCAATTTTCCCTGGAATGTTTACAGCATGAAGAATACTGACATAGTCCAATTCTCCAACTTATGTTTGCTACCTCGTGACAACAGAGGGAAAGTAAAAAGGGATAAGTGACACGGCGTGCAGCTCACATGTCCCAGAGAGTCTCTGTTTCTTTCCTAATATGGGACTCTCCTTAGTGGGAATCCGCAGAAAATTTCTGAATTAATTCAATATTTCTGAAAACCAATTTTTTTTTCTCCAAAAAGACACTTAGATGTCCAGAGTCATATCTTCAAATGCTTTCAGGTATTTAACAGTGCAGATAAGTGAGGAAACAGTCAGCTTAATGCAAAACAAAAAATAACTGTTTAAACACTTTTACATCCGGAAGCTAGGCAAATTGAAAACAGGAATGGGTGCTATTTGTCTGTATCCAGAATTACATGCCTAAATACTATTTTAGAATTTGTTTAAAGGTGGCTGTTTCTTACTGATTGTCAACAAGATTTTCAGTTGCAAGACTTTGAGCACATAGTTAAGTCCCTTTGAAAAGTATTTTAATTGTGCTTCTCTACTTTTATTAATTTGCTTAGAAGTATTTATTTAAAAAAAAAATGTATATTGTGCTCTTAAGGTCATTTCCTTCCAAAGGAAATAAAAAATACAGAAAACAAAAATTTTGTTTATTTCCATAGTCCTAAAACGTTATTAGCCTCATTTACAGCTTACTTTGAAGAATATTTTTACATTCAAAATTATAAAAGTGCAAACTGTGCCAAACAGTATTAAGGAAACAATTGTTTTGAAAGGCGAAAGATACAAAGTGGCATGTGTCACCATAATGATAGATAGCCCTTCATTTAATTTCTCTTAAGGATGTAGCATGTCAGTCACATGAGTGATTTGGGAAGGGCTGTCATGTGTCTGAACTGCCCAATATTATTAGAAAAACAGTAAAATGACAACTCTGAAGATTTTCAGCCTATCTCCTATCTTCTTTGGCCAGGACTCCCCTGTTTAGTTTGTGTTCTGTTCCTACCTTTTGGAAAAATAGGTCACTGGGTTTATATAACAGATTGGAAGAGTTTTTGAAAGCACTCACCCAAAGAAAATACATTTGCAAAAATCTATAGCCAGAATAGTCTGATAGAAACTTGAACTTCAAACTCATGCTTGAAATAACATCAGGCTCACTTGCAGCAAGTTGACTGCCTGATGTTGATTTTTATCAAGTTTCAACTGTATTGTGCCAATCATAGTCTTAAACCACTCAGAATATCTATTGGTTTTTTTTTGTTTTTGCAAGTTATGTAGTAAATTCACTTGATATAAGACTTTAGTGCATTTTAGCAAGATTTTAACAAAATTTGAATTAAAAAGAATATTTTTTTTTACAAATCTCCTTAAAATTCTGATACGTGGAGGAAAAAAAATGACTGACAGTTTTTTTTACACCAAACTTACCATCATTTCTACCTTTTAAATACAGTATATGGGTATTATAATAGTGTCTAAAATCTCATTATTGATCAAGCTGCCTTCTAGTATCATCAATATTTTAGACAGTGGTATCTCTAAAATTCATTGAAAAGTGAAGAGATCACCATTCCATAACTACTCAGTGTAATTTAAGAGCAGTACAAAGTCTCTCATACAATGAACATGTTCAGGACATAAAGAGTTTCTCTACTGACAACTGCATTTATAACTTAAATCAGCTCACAGACCTGGCTATGTTCAGCCCAGGAGCTAACAGCAAGCACCATCACTGACAATGCATTAGGTTATTAAGGGAAATATGGTAGGAAAAGTTAATTACTACATCTAATATACTCCTACTCACATTCCATTGTATGATATAGGAAAATAATAGTAAGAATAATAATAGCAAAAAAAGCCATAATATAAAATGATCAAAAATAAGATATTTTTAAAAAGGCAAAAAACTGAAACTTACAGCAGCAATACTAACCTTAGAACCCTGGACATGCAACAGACAAAACAGACAACAGATCACAACAATAAAAGAAAAAGAAAATTATTTAAGTTAACTAAAAAATAGAAGGTAAATTGAAACAAATTAGTATCTTGGAATTATACATTTGTTTAATTTATATTTAAAACAGCAAAACATTTAAGCTCAGCATGAACATTTGAAAGTAAAGACTTGTCAGAGACAGCTATGCACAAGGAAAACTTTAAATCTTGTATTATTATAGAGTTCATGTAAAGATTGATTCCTCCAAAGCAATGTACATCTTTAATGTAATAGATAAAATAATTTTATGAAGCAATGCAGAACAAAGTCAAGTTTTAACTAATTAATAGATATGAGCATTTTACAAGCCAATCAACTGAAATGTGCTAAAGTACTTAATCCTTTTATGAGAAGGCAAATATGTTTACAATGCTCTGAAAAAATAAATACAAATTACAACAAGCAACTTGGTTCTTCATGCATAATGCTCTTCCCTTACACTACAAGATAGGTCATTATAATATATTCGGGTGTGATTTCTTCAACCTAAACCAGTATCAAACTAGATATGACAATGTTTTTAACCACAGGAAAAAAAAATTCAAGACTAAGACACTCAGACTGAGTTGGCCTTCAAATTTCACTGTGCACAATTAAATATGTGTGTTAAATTTTTATGGTTTAGTTTTAGTTAGAACCACTCTATTATCACAGAATAATTGGGATAGGAACTGATTCTTAAGTTTTCACTGATTCTGTTTTAAAAATAGAAAGAAATTTTAGCGTATGTCACTTATCATTGCTATAATTTAGACAGTGGAAAACCTAATCTAACAAAAAGAAAAACAAGCTGAAATGAATAATTTTCTTCCCTCTTGGGGCAGAAAATACAATGCTCAACCAGTTTTTAAATGTGTCTTCATCTTTTCATAGTTGGATGCAGCTAGAGAATTAACTTGTGGCTATTATCTCTCAATTACTAGCTGAAAATTTTCATATCAGTTTTTCCACTTTTATTTCTCAGAATTGTTGTAGACCACACAGCACCCATGGAACCAAACGAGTCCTGAACATAATGCTAACACTATACACTGGTCATACATCTCAGCTTGTAATCCGCAGACCTAATGAGGCCATCATTAAATATTTAATGGAGTTTTGTGGACAGTCCATATAGCACCAGGAGCACTCAGATCACAATTTGAGAGCTGATATTTTGAATTCTGCAAGTAAGAAACTGAATAAACTTCCTAGAAGAAGTGGAAAAACAAAATGATTGCAAGGGGTCTGGAAATTTGTTCTCAATTGTCACATATATTTAAACTCCTCAAGTTTATTTTGCCTTGCTCAATGTCCTCAAGTGTTTGTCACAGCTGCTATCCTTGTAGCAAGCAGTGGTTCCTTCCACTTGCTAGCTTGTACACAAAATCTTTTATCTGTGAACCAGCTTTTATTAACAGAAAGTGTCTTCTGCAAACCTTTTCCCTTATAGGTCCTTTTTTCATACTTCCACAACATCTTAATAATGTCTTCTTTATAGTTGCAGTTTTTTTCAGAAAGACTCAAAGACATCCCCAACAGAAAAGAGAAAATAAAATGAAATAGTATTTTGTATTTTATGACCTCTCTATAATTGTAGAAGATTTATTGAATATTCCCAATTTCATATAATAGACATCAGAATTAAAAGTAGAAAACACTCCAGATTATATTGTAAATAAAAAAAACCCTGCTCATATTTTTTGTTAATATTTGCTTCAGTTTCAAATTGTTTCATACATACAATTGGAAACACGTAAAAAACACCAGCATTTGAAGCAAGTCCATATACAGATCCTGGGATAGAAGTAGTATAGAACTGAAATTGAGTGAAATATTAAAAATTGTTGGAATAGATTATTGGGAATTACGGTAATCTTTGCCCTGTATTCCATACAAACATATGACCTTCTCTGCACTCTTGAGTTACACACAGATTTTTGAGTGGTTTATTTACACCAAAGATGCATTTTTTTCTTTTCTTTTTTTATAATTTATATTTAAAATTTTCTATTCAGATCATCCTAGTCTGGATTAAAAAAAAAAAAAACCCAAAGCAACAAAAAAACCAACCAAACAATTAAAAATCCCAAACCAGACCAAAAAGAGAAAACAAAAATAAACCCCATGAGATAAAAGGCAGATTTCTATTACAAGAGTTCCACTGTGATGGAGTCCTATAGTTAAGACTGCCTGTTCTACAGCAGGCAAGGAATCATTCAATAATCTTCCACCCAGTCCAGAATTGCCATTTCACCCCAAATCTGAACTATGCAAAGGAAAAAAAAGTCTTTGAAATGGGGAATTTTTCAAACATTCATCTTTTTAAGGAAACTGTGACAGTACAACTTTATTTTTAACAAGGGAGGGAACACTACAGAATCTGTTGCACAAAAGAAAAAAAAAAAGAGCAAAAACTAAGACCGCAATTGCTCCAGCATTCTGAAAGGAATTTTGCTAAATTTATTCTTTTGTCTTTTCTTCAAACACACTTAATTCAAGCATCTAATATTCAGCATTTGTTCTACTAATGAGAAATAGGCAAAATGCTTTATAAAAATCAAAGGTAATGGGATACTTTTAAGAGCAACTAACTCTATAGAAGATTGTTGACAGTTTTGCAGCAGAATTTAGGACTTCTTAAGAACAATTGGCCCAGATTTGCTAGAACTCAGACTGATTCACTGGAATAAAGGAACTATGCACAGGCAGGACTGAGACAGTTGGAAAAGGAACTGAGTGCTTCTGTCTTTCTCCATTAAAAAATGAGCTATCTAATAAAAAGAAACTGGATTGAGATCCAGGTAGACAATCATTCCAGCCAGACCCTAGAGGGATCTGGTAGATGTCTACATCAGAGATATCTGAATTATTTGCTTATTTTAAGTAGGTCTCCATTGGCTAGAAATATAGGCCACATGAAAGTACCTCAAGTGAATACTGAGATTTACCCTAATCTCTTCATGAATTCCATCCCTGTTTCAATCATCCCAAAGTTAAAGGAATGACCTTTGCTGTCTGTTCTATAGTCTTTTCGCTTTCATGTTTTATTATTCCAGACCAAAAAGTAAATTAATTTTTTTCTAAGTGGCTGTAAATACATGATCTATGCCACACATAAACTATACTAAGAGGAAATAAGTAAGAACTACTACTTTAAAAATTCAATATGGGTCCCAAAAAACCTTCAGTGGGAATATCAGAGCACCACCATTCATGAAAGTGAAGATAGAAGAAATTAAGTGAAAATGAGCTCACATTTGATGATAAATTGAATATATGTATTGTACAGGATCTACAAAATGTGAGGGTTTCTACACTCCAGAAAAGCTCTGCAGAACAGAGATATGGAGGATCAGAGACCAAACAAGAAGATGGTGTAGATTCAAAGAGGCTCACCAGGAGATATGACTCAATCCTACAAAGTCATACAGGATATGGAGCTGAATAAAGACATGATTAACCACTCTTTTCATAGCATAAACAGTAAAGCACATAGTGACTTTATGTATTTAAGCAGGCTTAAGAAAAACAAAGACAAGTGCTTTGAAGGTTATATAATTACTTTGTCAGGCTCAATGCCATAGGATATTATGGAAACTAAAAGTGTAAGTAGCTTCAAAAAAGATTAGATAAAGTCTAGAAGGATGAATTCCTCAGTGGTTATTAAATATGACAGCTCAAACACCCTCTCTAGTAGTTAAAATCCTAACTGCTGAAGTAGAGTGTTATTAGCGCAATCAAAATGCTTGCTCAGACTTCTGCATTTTGATGTAAGCTGCAAACAGCCACTGTTGGTGGCAGAATACTAAAGCACACAGGCCCTTGGGCTGACCCAGTGAGGCAGTTTATGTAGCCTGTGAACAGTGTCCTTTTTGAAAAAAAGTGCAACACGACTTGAGTGGACTTCTAATACCAAGCCCAGTTTCAATCACAGAAGTACACAGACTAAAAGAATGGTTGGGGTTGGGAGGGATTCAGGAGGTGCAACACAAAATTTTAACTCTGTACCTTGTGGATAGAAAGTTACTCATTAATGTACTTAATTACAACAAGCAGGTTCCACATGGAAATCAAGAAATACTTTTCCATGGCGAGGCTGACTGAGCACTGACACAAATTGATCAGGGAGGTGATGGAGTCTCCATCCCCAGAGATAATGAAAAGCTGTCTCAACACAGTCTTGGACAACTGGTTGCAGATGGCCCTGCTTGTACATGGGTGTTGGACCAGGTGACCTCCTGCATCCCCTTTCCAGCCTCAGCCATTCTGTGATTCTGGGAGTCTTTGAGTTAGCGAGGGAGAAAGCTTACAAGTTCTTTCTCCCTTAAAGAGTTACTCTGGCAGAAAATGGCCAATAGCAAGCCTGCCCTAAGTGTTTTTATGCAGTGGAGATGTCATATCAGTCTTCCAGTTTCAAACCTCTTCTCTCTCCCCATTAGAAGCTTCTGGAAAGAGGAGGGTGAGGCAGCCTTTTATAACTGATTGCTTTCAGTGGCCTACTTTGCCCTTTCAAGATTGTGAAGAAATACATTCTGAACCAGCAATCCATCCTCTTCTCCACAGCAGTTCAAGGATGCACAAGCACTAGAAGTCTGAGAATCAGTATGAAACTTCTTTTCATTCATCATATGATGGATACCCACAAGTGGCCTGATGCCCAGCAGGGCATCTGCTCCCTTCGAAACTGTGATTCACAGCAAGACTGAGGGAAAGCACCTGCTCTAAGGAGGGAGGATGAGCTGCACTCTTCATATCTATCACAGTGATGAATAAATCCATCTTCCTTTTAATCTTTATGGATGGGCAATGAGGAACAGGAATGGAGTTGAATAGGCAGGAAAAAGCCTTTTTTATGTTTTTTTTTTTAATTCCACACAGTAGGATTCATTCAATTTGAAGCCAGGAATCAAATTAAGTGAATTACTTTATTTCACAATTTATTTTTATTTTATTGACCTAGACAGATGGTAAAATTAAGCATTCAAGTAATACACACAGTCCCCATATAGTGGAGAAATGCATGCATAATAACCAAATTCTAAAATGTAGTCTTTTGTATCAGTGAATGAAAATCACTGCTACTGAGCAAGGCAGTATTGACACACAATATTTTAATAAATGGATATGTAATTATTAAGCCTGTGTCAGGTAACTATCTATACAGACACACACACACACAAATGTTATCCAAAATAAATAGATGGAAAGGGCGAACTTCAAAATTATTATTCCATAGAATGGTTCTCCAATATCATACACCAGGACAAGAATTAAAACCCACAAAGGGCATTCAGTGGAACTACAGCCTAATTAACATTATGCCTGTTTTATATTTTTATATAAAATATGTCAAAACATCATCATTTTCTAATGATGCCTAAAATGTTTGCTTTAAAAAAATATCCCCCAATGTCCTTTAAAGAATGATAGTGCAGCCTGTGTTTCAAGATGGCTCAGTGTGTACTTGCTCATACTTGTCAAAATTTACAATGAAGAACTTGCAAAATCAGGACCTTAATGTTATTCTTGTGACTACAGACAATAATTGTAGTCTTTCACTTTTGCTTTTAGCAAATATTTTTCTAGTTAAAATAGTAGAGAGACAGCATAAAAAATTTTATTAATTGCCTGTCTGAAAATTACATTAATGTTTAGCAAATTGCCAGCCCATACATTCATACCATTCAAATAAAATCTGCAAAAAAATGTTTCTTAACTAGAAGTAACAGTACAGAAAAAAGTAATCTCAATTGCTGAAATGGCTAGAAAAAATATTTGAGCTTTTACTGAAAACCACTTTTGCAGTCTCCAGTGTCTATTACGTACATTATTTCAGAGGAGACTCTTTGCCCTTTCTAGGTCTCATTGCCTCCCCTTTCAAAGACCTATATTAACTACAGATCATTTTTACAGGATGCTCAAGATGATATTTAGTATGAGTCACAGATATTAAATGCACAGACAAGGCATCCCATTTGAAAAAAACAATTACTCTCATCAATAATGGAATATTTAAAAAATATTTCTTCCTTTTTAGTCATTATACTCTGCCTGCCTGACCTTTAATCTGCTAAGACCTTACAACTTTGAGGAAATGAAAATATAAGTTATTTTCAATTCAAGATTAGAAAAAAAAGCAGGGGAAAGGATCTACTGAAAGAAATAGTAAACAGAGCAGACAGGGGATGACTTCTGGTCTCATTTGGCATGCAAACTAATAGTGGCCATGCAGAAAAGGTTTATGAATATCAATGAGTAGATATCATAAAGCATGCTGTTTTGTTACAAGAATCATTATCCTAATGGTCATCCCTTTAAATGAAATATTAAATAACTATGAAATACTATTCTTACTAAGTACTGCTTTTCTGATAAAATAAGCATTTCAAATGCAAAATGCTATAAACATTCTGTATATCAAAGTGTAACAGTGTGATTAGAAATTTAATTTTTTGAAGGAATTAGCAGAAAGGGGACAGGAGTCCCTAAAGAAGAAGAGTCAGCTGAAAATAGCAGTTTGCATTATTAACAACAATTTCTAATATAACCACTAGGTGGGAATATTGTACTTACAGTTGGGGATGTGGCTGCTGACAGCAATGGTAAAATTCCTCCACAAGCAATAATAATATTGTCTACCATCTGGGAAATGAGGTGTATTGTGTTGTGTACAAAAATAATATTTTCATTGCTATTGACAAAGTCCATCACTGACTTTGTGGAGTGACTGCAAGGACAGAAGAAAAGTAGGATTAAAAACAAATAATTAAAATAAATCTTTGATAAACATATTCTTTCTGACCATACTGTGAATGTTCTTTAAATAAAAAGGAAAAGTTTGGTCTACAAAACTTTACCTGTAAGTTGTCTGAAAATATCAACAGGGCTAGTCTAATGAACAAATTGATTGCTATCTCTTTCTGCATAGGATTATATCCAAATACTCAGCTGAGAACAACATCTTCTAACCTTTTATTCCCATCAACCACAACTTCACTTCACAGGTAGTGGAGTTGTTTCTGCAGCCTGAAAGCAACTATTTAATATAGATTTCACCACGTTGCAGCAGTGTTCTTTGAAGCACCCTTGATAACCTAATGATAACACCTGCTACTGTTTTAAAGGAGAAACTCAATAACATGGCCATAACCTGATTCAGTATTAACTTTGCTAACTGATAATAAACCTAGCATTAATAATAGCTCCACAAGCCACAGATGCTTGTAACATTAGTTGAAATCTCAGTGACTCCTAATTGATGAGCAATTGTCCTGTGAAACTGTCATACCCCAAAAATACAAAAACCCTGTGTGAAAATGAGGCTACTCTTTCTATGAGTATGGTCTTTCTGCAAAGGAACATTTGTTGTCAGCCAGCAAACAAAAATTAAAGGCATCAACTGAAAATATACAATCTGATCTTTACCCTTCAAGCATTAGCTGAACACACCCCATCTACTTGGCCAAAAGCAAAATATCAAAATTGTCTATTTCCAAGTGAGTATCACAGAACAATCCACCACACTGGAAATTAAATGCAGTATAAATTGTTCCTTTGACAAAACTATATTTAAGTTTTGTTAAAATTAACTATTCTGTAGTGCAAATTAGAGTAAATTTTCTCCCTTATGTTATAGTTACAGAGTACCTCTACACATACAAAATGTACAATACCACTAGGAAATCACATTGCTGTCATAAAATATTATATGATCATCAAGACTAAACCCAACCAGGAGCTAGCATACAAAAGAAAGTTTGTCAATAGATTGTTTCCTTAGAAAATGTTATAGGAAAGAGGTTTTATTTATATACCTTGAAGGTAGAGAAACTCTTTTAATTGATCAATTAGGACAATGGCCATTAGCAGAAGTCATCCTGTCTGGAACAGGGGCAGTAGATTCTAATGCTAAATATAAGCTGGAAGAGCAGCTCAATTTGTTTAGGATTCAGGATTTATACAACACCTCCAGAAAAGAGGAATTACTACCTGTGAAATCAAGCTGTTCCAGGCTGGGAAAGAGTAAAAAGAGAAGACAGAAAATACAGAGAGGCACTATAGCTAGCACCAACTCTTTTTCTCCCCACCATCCCAGTAATGTCCCCACTCCAACACGGCTAATTTTTCCTTATTGATGGAAACACAGATCAGGAGTTAAAGAAGAAACAACGACTCACCTTCTCCAAACATGTACATCTGTTTCTAGTGCAAAAAGCAAGTCTGTCAGGAGCCGCTGGTGCATGGGAGACCATTTAAACTCTGGAATACGAAACATAGTTGTGCGTGGGCCTGGACTAAACTGTCGTCGCTGCTCTTCCGTCATTGGCATTCCTCGAAATCCCAAGTCAACACGTAAATCCCGGTCTTGCTGGGTGACAGATCGACCCTGTATTGCCTACATCAACAAGAGGTTCAAAAATGATGCTAACTTTACTCAGTGTGTTTTTGAATTCAATACAGAATCCGAGAAAGGACAGGATAAGACAATGTGGCTGCAAACCACAGGAGACATTGATGTTCCAAGGCTGGCAGTTTCCTTCAGTAAAGGAGCTGCTCCCAGTCAAATTAATCAGTGCTGAGGGGCGGTGTGGTTGGCACCCTTTTCAGCTACTCACCAAGCTTTTACTCTCAGATGCTTCACTTGAAGTCTTTAGAAAGGACCACATGTAGTCCATTCAAGGTCAGTAGCAAGACTTTGTTTATATGTAACAACTAAATTTTGGGCTAAGAAATATGGATAAACTACATAGTGGTGGCTTCAAGGAACACATGTTTTTGGACAGCTCCTCATTTTTCAAAACCAATTTATTTGTCTGGTCAATTTGGCAGGATCATTAGAGAATTACATTTAGTATCCCAAATCTCATTTTGTCAGTTTAAAAACAGAAGAGAACGTTGCAAAACAATTTTGTTAGCAATGTAAAAATGGACATAGCACTGGAGTTGAGCTGAAAAGCTTTTTGTTTATTTAGTCTGATCTTGATCTCCTGTAGCCAGTATTATGGTATTATTAGCCAGAAAAGGTATCCTTTTGACCTCTTGGTCACTTGGGACTAAAGTTATTTAAGTTGCTTGTATTTCTTAGAAAGGAAAGTTATTTCAGTTGCTATGTTTTTCTTAGAGTTATCTTAAAATTATTTTTTTTTCTTAGACTTGTATAAGATTTTAATTTTTCACATGAATCTTCTGCATAGAGCTTTCAATTGTATTTTACATATTTTTCTAGCTACAAATACAGGAAAGAGTGAATTTTATATAATCATGATATATACATATGAATTCAATATTTGATCTATTGTTAATAGAGGCATTAACTGTTCTTAGGAGTAAGCAGTAGTTCCCGTTTCTGTCACACAATTTGCTTGTTGTCTTTCAGTCCATTTGAATAAAAGAGAGTTACTTCTTACTAATAAGGCAGGGAGATGATTGTAGACCTGTTTTTAGAGAATTTGAGGTTAACAACTCCAGTAAAATACATTCTCCTTCAGGTACAACTCCAGGTAACCCTCATGCCGACAGCAACAACAGTATAATAACTTTAACATAACAGAGGAGCTTTTATCTAGCAAATAATACTGCATCTGCAAGAATGGGCTTTCATGTGCATTGCCACTGCATAAACAAACATGAAACATGTAAGTATCACCACTTAGGTGGCTGGTCTTTAAGTAATTTTCAGCATTTTCAGTGGTCTCAAGGAGATCCAGTCTAACAAGTTACCTACAGCAATCAAAACTCCAACCACTAGCTCCACTATAAACATGCTAAAATAAAACTTCTCATTACTCAAGAAAACAATAATTCTCCATTTATATTTTATTTCATAACTATTTCAATTTTTTTTATTACAGTTAACTTCATTTTAAGAAAAAGTATTTAACCATGAACACCTTAGCGTTCATAGCACCCAAAGAAGAGATTAGAAGATGAATTTCTGCTAGTTGCTCAGCCGGTAATTCTTTTTAAGAACATTATTTAAAAGAGAGATTAATACCCACATACTTAAACCAATTCATTGTAGTTGATCATTGATTTTAGTAGGAAATAACTGTTATTTAACTAGTATATGCAATATATATTTTCTATACAGTCATGAAAGATTTCACTTTACGGCATTTTCAAAGAAAATGGCCAGCCTGGAAGATGTACATTTTTCATATAATTAAAGAAATATACTTCAAATATCTCTCAGAGCTCATACTATTAATCTCCCCCTCAGCAATGAGCAGCGATTACATTAGACACATACATGGCTACTTGAAATTTACCTGGGTTGTAGTAGTTGTCTGGATCTTCCGTATCTCCTTCCCTGCCTCCTTACCATCATCCGATCTTTCTGTATCTGATATTATACTTCCTGCATCAACATTAGGTACAGTTTTGCTACCAGAAGACTCTGTCTCAAGAGTTGTGGCAGTCATTTCAGCATATTCTAATCCTTTAGATGATGAAGACAACTCCCTCTCAGAAATGCTATTCATTCCATCTGAAGTGGTGTGAATCTTGAACTCTTTGTCCTCTATTATACTTGAAGCACAAGTTATATCTACACTACCTGTCATATGTGCAAGCAATCCCAAATCATCATTTACACCAAGATGCATCTGTGTCTCTTGCACATTTGGAATGGCAATATGATTACTTGAAAGTTCAGGAAGGAGTTTCTCCTCCTGACTAGGTATTTTATCAAAGAGAAATGAGGTATTGTTAGAAGAAGGTTCATCTTTCTCATCAGCCAGAGTTATTAATGGACCATTGTCTTTTTCCTCATTCTTCTTAATAATACCCACACTTCCATGAACATTGTTTTGGAGCTTCTCAACAGCTGCACTATATACATTATCTAGAAGAGATTCTACTTCCACCAGTGCACCATTTTCTCCAGTTCCCAGTGTCTCTGGTGACAAATCCATATCATCAAGTTTTACTTCAGTAGCTTCTACTTTTTCAGCTTTTATATCAACTAAAAGGTCATGAACTTCCACATGCACTCCTCCTCCTCCAGGTCTCTCAGCAGTTCCAAGCACATCATCTGAGACCTTTGTAGCCATGAGCAAGTCCCTCGTATCTGTATTGACGGGGTAATCTGTTTCACTTTCTGGGCTTTGACTTTGCGAAAGATCTTCTATCTCTCGAATTTCCATTCCACCTTTTGCTCCTGTTGTCTGAGAGGAAAGACCTGAGATGGTGCTCACATTCCCCTTCTTCCCCTTTTTTATGTTTTCTTCCTCTTGCCTTTGATACTCTTCATACATTTTTGCTAGATATTCTTTGTGAGCTTCATATGTGACCTTAAAAAGACAAGAACAGATTACATGGATGACTATATGCTAGATGAACCGGGTAAAATGTAGCAAGATTTTTAGGAACATATTAAGCACAGCTTACACAAATGTTTGACAAGAAAAAAAGCCTCCTTGACATGAGTAGTGAAAGCCACCAGATGGCACTAAATCACTTTACATCATATATTGCTACATTGCTACTGCCTTTGGGGGTTACCAGTATTAAAAAAACCCCAAACATCTAAGAGCTGTTTCTTACCTTGGAATGGGCTATAGAAAGAGTATCCACCCACACTCTCCAGCCTCCCCATTCATATTTTATTGCATGGTACAAGAGAATACGGAAAATGTTGTAAACCATCTCTGTGATCTTCTGCTCTTCAGAGTTTTTAGGATTAATGTATCCCAGAGAAAACATCCAGTCCTGCCACACTGAACACTGAAGTAAACATCTAAAGTGAAATAATTAGTTCAAAATATATCCAAACAAAGCTTTTTTATTTTAACATTACGATGCTTAAGATGGGAGGAACATCATCTCTTAACATCAATCCAATGTTATGAATTAACTTTAAAATACTTCAGTATGAACAAATAATTAAAATATACTATAGAGAAGAATCCAGTATTAGTTACTGAATTAAGAAATGTTACCACAAATGTATTAAATTTATTTTAAATATATATAATTTATTACAAACTCTCTAAAACTTTACACAGGGTATAACAAATTGCTGTTACCCAGAAATCAATGAGGAGAAAATACTATTTGTATTGACGTACCTTCTGTTTTCACGGCTATTACTAAAGAGTTTTATCATATCAGATAAGAACAAACGTCGAACTTCCATCAGCTCTGCACTTGGCGTGGAGTTTTTTAACAGCGTTGCCACCACCTTAAGAATCACTTTGAAAGAATAAATTAGTTATGTAAAGCACTTTTCCAATGTTTAAAAAAAGAAATAGCTGCTAACACCCATTAATGTAAAAGGTAACTGCAACCCATATGTATCTAAGATACATGAATTAATTGTTCTCACTTTCTGAACCATCATTTCAAAAAACCTCTAGGTGACACAATTATCAAACAAACATAATATATTGCCCTTACTTGGATTCTGAATTTTCACTGTTGAATCTGGTTCTGGATGAGGTTTATGAACAACTTGGGTGCATACTTGTTCTGTCAAAATCTAAAACAGAATATTAACTTCCTTTTACCATTTTTAATCAAACACTACAGTATTTCTTTGTTAATTTTAAAATTTGTTAAGAACATTTACCACAGTCACATGCAACCTCATATAAAAAAAAATAGGTAAAATATTTTAAATCTTGAAGAACAGAACAAAGAAATTCCTCTATGCCGGGATAAAGATTTTCATGGTTGTAGCTGATCAGCTAAACTTTGAGTTCATTGCCTAAATATATAAGAGCGGTATTTTAAAGATATTCCATTCATATTTCTCGTATTGTTATAAATTCACATGTCAAAATATCTTTCACAAACTACATACATCAACAATTATTCTCATATGTTTAATCAAAACCAAACCAAATAATTCTTAAAACTGGGTTTGGTTTCCTCCAGCTAGTAAAGAATAAGAGTCAGAGTTAGCATTCCATAGGAATAATCCTGGGGCTTCACATAAAGAGGAAAACAGAACATTCTCCTGTTGCTTGAATTGCACCTGACAACCTAATTAATCTGTATTGGGGTAACACTTGCAAACCTTTCACACTGGGATACCTGTCACACTGGGATGTGTGTATGCAACTTTATTTTTAAGAACAAGCTAAAAATTCAATTATATCAACACAGAATTCTCAGTTAATACATTCAAGTAAATGCATTTCAAAATTGAGTAATTTTACTAGCAATATTTATTTTAAAGGGGAACTTTAGCTCTCTCATTAAAAAATAATCAAACTAATGTCAGTTATAAACACAGTCTTAGAATAGATCTTTACATATTGATATTTGAAATAGAATGAAATTATGCCCTTTAGATGAGATAATATGGAAAACATCTGTTCCTTAGCATCAGTTTCTTAGCAAATCTTCAAGACTTAGAGCACTTAACATATTTTTTCTCCTTTCCTCAATTTTTTCAAATGTAAATACTTGTGGATTCTGAACTTCATGAGGACTTTGATTTTTTCAATTAATTATGCATTTTCTGAGAATACCAATCATAGAAGCTTTCAGAAAACTGAATGCAGGAACTAGACTCTGAGGCTCAAGTGGTCAAACCATAAAAGGTAATGTACAACAAAAAAGAACTTGGATCTAAGTCACTAGCAAATAGATAATGTTTAGGTTTTTACAATCATAGGAAAATAATTTTATACATTACTTAGACTTAGAACCCTGAAAAGAAAATGCTCCTCTAGTCTCTTGTTTCTTTTCTGGAACCTACTCCGAACATCTAGTCATTAAATCTATTTGTGACTAAAAAAAATACTAAAAATTTTTTTAGTGCATATGATTTTCAGAAATTGCAAGAGATTCTTTTCTAAGTCATCATTTTAGTAATAATTGAAGATGAAACATCAGCCATGAGCTTTATGTGTCCAAGCATGAAGACATGGGTTTCAAACAGCTTGATGTTCTCAATATTTTGCTTTTACAAATTTGCTCATCATCAAAACTGAAGCTTCTACAAGAACCTGGTACAACAGCTGAATGCTTTGGGACCATACTTATTTGCCTCAAGCAGTATCTGCTACATAAAAGGGCTGTGTTAGTTATCATTTGACATGGTTAAGCAATAAAAAAACCAGCACTCTTCAAAATTTTGTAAATGTAAAATAAGTGACATGATAAAGAATAAAGAAAAGAGGCATCTCTGACTTCAGTACTTTCCATTTCAATGGAAATGACTCTCCAAACAATGGAGAAGTATGAGCAATTGGAAATCTGTTGTAGTTGGTTTTGTGTTTTGTTTTTTGTTGGGTTTTTTTTTGTTTGGTTTTTTTGGTGGGTGGTTTTATTTTTTTTGTGTGTTTTTTTTGGTGAAAAGTAATGAACATCCTAAGGAACAGGATCTCTTCCATCAAAAGTGAGAAGTTTTATAGAGCCTATGTAAAAATTATGACATTGTTAATAAAAGCATCTAAGACATGGCAAAATACATTATGAACCCAGAAAAAAATTGTATCAAAATTTCTCAAATTTCTGAAAAATTTATTTCTCAAAATTTCTGAAATTTTTATCAAAAGTCTTGAGAATCAGGATACTATAAAGCACAGATATTTTAAGTCATGTTTTTTACAGCCGAAATAACAATCTTTACATTTTACAATTTATACCTCATAAAGTGTGTTATATGTTGTAACGGTCACTGTATTTGTGTGCAGCATCAATCTTTCTCCGAGAAGTGTGAAAAGACTGTGTGTATGCATGATTTCAACCTTTCTCCTGTAAGAGAAAACAAAACCATTAGGCACATGTCAAGCATGATGAGCATTTTAAATCAATTCAAGATAAAACCCAAAGGCAAAATATTTTGATACTGTACCAGAAAGCTCCCAAGTTTGCTATTTTATATATATTTAGGATATTTCCCACAATTAAATTGTACAAATATACAAAGGTTCTCAGAAAATAATGTTGTATTTAGGATGGGTTTTTGTATAGAATAAATCACACAACATTCTCAAAGTTAACTTCCAAAGTTAACTTTCTTACTCAGGGTAAGAATGTTCAAGATGTGCACAGGTTGGTTAAAATGTTATCACTGAAGAACACACCTTTTTTCTCATCACAAGAACTCAGGACAATCCAGCTTCATATTTCCCAATATTTATCACACAACTGGTAAAGTTGGAAGAAACCACAGTTGGTGATCTGGGCCAGCCTCCCTCAGATTGGTCAATCTGTATGTTTTAATACTAATACTTATATATATATATATATATATATATATATATATATATGTATGGATTTTTCAGTACCACCTTTCTGCTTTACATATCATTCTCTCATGAAGCCAAAATAATTCAATCCAAGAATAACACGTTGCAATGAAAAAGAAATAAAATCCTGAAAAGTTAAGAAATTCTACATAATGGCAGTACATTTCACATCTGGGATCCAAAACTACTCAAATCTTTTAAAAATGGAGAAGGAAGCAGCTCACATCAATGAACTCTCCTTGTCGCTAAGCCCCATCCTTTTAAAATTGAGTACTCCTCATACTTTGCATCATTAAATTTACCTACAACTGTAACGGATATTAAATAAAAATATTTTTTGAAATAAATAATAATCTATATTAAAGCAGCAGAAAAAAATTAAATAGGATACAGTAACATTTCTAAAAGTTTTATGCATTCAAAAACTAAGAAACTGTGTTTTCATGATTACTAGTGAAAATAACATATAAATTATATGGGTTCATTCCAGAACTTTTGAAATTAATAGATTATTTTATAATGTTCAAAGTACCATAAAAGAGAGTGGCAAAAACTTACAACAGCGTGTACTTTTATGTGCACAGAAGGTGGTTCATGAGTTAATTATGAGAAAATCTACAGGTAATTCAACCTTTTAGGGTATGATTTAGCAGACAGAAATAGAGATCCATTGGGAGGCTTAAATGTCAAGTAAAACCCATAAGTAAACATGGGACTATTATTTCAAGTGATGGCATAGAAAAAATCAAACACAGCAGAGAAGGAAGAAAGCAGGATTTTGTTAACTACTAAGGTTAGACAAAGTAGTCTATTATCACAGATCACAATGAAAAATCAATTTAATTATTCAGGCTCTATCTAACACATTATTGGTAATTTCTGAGAATCAATTACTTCTACAGCTTCATCTGTGATGCATATATATATATATGAACTGCAGCAACAGTAATTGGTTTAGTACCTATACCTTTGTTAGTAATATTGTATTGGTTTAGATTTCATAAATCTTTATGTGATTTTGCTTCAGTGTATCACAAGGCAATTTCTGTTTCCTGTTCTGTGAAAGAGGAAAGTAAGTTCTTTGTAATTTTTGTGGTTGACTGCTATTTTATAGTCATGTGTATTCACACATATGTATGTGAACAAAAAGGCACAAGCACTAGCTGTAAAACATGAAATGGAAGGGTGTTTTTACTTGCTAAAATCTACATAAAATATGCACATTTGCAGATGTTCAGAGGTCTAAAAACTAAAAAAAAAAACAACTTTGAAAGTTACACAGTGTATTCAAGGGGATTTCAATCACTCCAATTACATGAAAAATAAAGTTAATTTTTGCTACATATGTTCACTCAACAATTGAAATTGCATTGATATATCCATAATTACAAGTAGATGTTAAATTATAATTTCAGCTTCTGAAATTCTCTTTTATTTTCTTGTAACCATAGAATCACAGAATATGCTGAGTTAGGAGGGACCCACAAGGATCACCGAAACCAACAACTGGCCCCGCACAACACCATCCTCAAGAATCACACCATGTGCCTGAGAGTATTGTCCAAACATTTCTTGAACTCTGTCAAGCTTTGTGCTGTGGCCACTACTCTGGGGAGCCTGATCCAGTGCCCAGTCACCCTCTGAGTGAACAACTTTTTCCTGATATCCAACCTAAACCTCCCCTGATTCAGCTTTATGCTGTTTCCTTGAGTCCTGTCACTGGTCACCACAGAGAAGAGATCAGTGCCTGCCTCTGCTCTTCCCCTCATGAGGAAGCTGTAACTGCAGTGAGGTCTCCCCTCAGTCTCCTCAAGGCTGAACAGACCAAGGAACAGCTCCTCACACAGCTTCCCCTCAAGGCCCTTCACCATCCTCGTTTCCCTCTTTCGGACACTCTCCAATAGTTTAATGTCATGCTTAGATTGTGGCACCCAAAACTGCTCCCAGCACTCGAGGTGAGGCCATCCCAGTGCAGAGCAGAGTGGGACAATCACCTCCCTTGCCTGGCTGGCGATGCTGTGCCTGATGCACCCAGGACATAGGTTGCTACTTGATTTTCTGGAAAAATATTTTAAACAAATATACTTATCTGGATACAGCTAGACTTCTGACAAGTCCAGCCTTCATCTGGTGTATCATACTTAAACCAACTCCTATCACTGTGAATGACTTTTACTAAGTAATGTTTGAAAAGTCCTTGGAGATTCTTGAGTGGACTATCAATTTGCTTTATTAATTCCCAGAACAGTATTCGACTTGCTGGATCCCAAAGGAAAAATCCCACTTAGAAGCATATTCTCAGCTAACTGTCTCTCAATTATACAGTCATACTTTATTGATCTTACTGAGAAAAGCATTTCTAGCAATACCACACTCTGGCTGGACTCCTACCTCCGTTCCTTTCAAATGAGGCTTACATGAAGAAGTCTCTTGAGAAGCATGTGGTTAATTTTTATAATACACAGTCTCCCTCTAAAATGCCATTCTGGGCTAATCCCAGCAAGGATTTTAACACCACATGTAGAAGGGGAAAAATGAGCAACAGCAGGCTATGCAGCAGTGCATGATTGTTAGTGCTTTCTTGACACTATAATATGGAAGATCAGACTAAGTAAACCCATTTCATGACATCAGTTTTTTTTAAATGGGAATATTTCTTGCTGCCACATTTTCTCAGTGAGTATTTCTTGCTCAGAGATATGTCTTTACCACCTTCTTTAAACACCACTTGCTTGATGTATCTGCTTTCCTTCTGAAACATTCCCATGTCAATAAAATGTTCTATTTCATTTTTCCCATCCTTCTAAAACTATTTTTAGAAATGCTGCCCTGAACATTTTATTGAAATGACACTGATAATTCCAGAAGCAAATTTTAGATCACACTCATGTGTTTCCTGTTAACTTTAGCTGAACATGCAATATATATAGTTATAAGATGTATTTCTGGAAAATGCTTTTCTCTTGTTTTAACATTTGAGTTTCACCATATCATATATCTGAAAGACAACCAACATGTTGTTTCAAACATCATAGTAATAGCAAGTTAACAGGAAAAAAAATTGATCTGATTTATAAAGCAAACAGCGTACAAATTAATAATTAGAAAACCTAATACTTTGAAGTAATTTCTAAAGACTGACAAAGGATATATAGTAATAATGACAAAAAAACAGGAAGAATTGTGAACTTAAATACACCACTACAAAAAATTTTAAAATGAAACTTACTTATGACCCAAATGTTTAAGAAAATATCCAAGGACCTTCAAAGCTTGCACCCATATACTTTCACTTTTGGAAGCCAATAACTTATAAATTACTCTAAAACAGAAAAACAAATTCAAGCTCAAACATCACATATATAGATTGTATCACTAAATATCACATATATGGCTTGTAAATATGGCAAGATTATTTGTTAAGAAATAAGCAAAAACAACAATTTACACAAAATAGGATATACTGAAAGAATCAAGTGCAGCGTAAGAGTTTGATAATGAATTCTTGAGGTTGGGGACATTGTGTAGTTTGGTTCAGTTCAATGTTTTATAACAGAAAGTAATATCCTATCCTATATTTCTCTCTTGGAACAGCCAAATAAAAGACAGCCTAAGCAGTGGAAGCTTAGGACAAGAGAAGCAGTCTGGATCATGTTAGCTCATATCCTGGAGTACCTGGATGCTAGTGAAAATCTCTTTTAACTACACCCTCTGTTTTTAAATCCTGTATTAAAAAAAAGTGCCTCAAATGTTAACTAATATAATTCTTAAATATTTAACTAATATAATAGGTTTAAGTACAAATTGTGCAGTCTTTCAAGAAAGGAAACCAGCCCTGATCTGAAGTCACCAAGACAGAAAACATTACACTTGCCCTGCACTGTTCCGTAACAAATGTTGAAATTGTATTTTAGTTTCCCCTTTAGAATTAGCTTGGCTTCAAGCTTTTAGTCATTCTTTCCAGTCTTTCCCCACTAAAGAGTGCTTTTTCAGCCAATATCTTCCTCTTTTGAAATTACTTTTGCTATTACTAAATGAACCCTGGGGTTTTTGTCCTCTGACATTTACAGCAAAAGAACCCCTAATTTCATGTAAGGCTTTGGGGATGTTTTTAAACTTTTGGGTGTTCTTTAAGCTCTTAAAAGTTGTTATTTGGTGTATTCTCCCCACTTCTACAACACAGACTTTCAAGCAAAGACTGCACCTTCAAACACTTTTAATATCAGTACCACAAATGTTATAAAAAGATGGCTCCAATCTTCAGATCAGACTAACCCTTCTTTGAAAAATGAGAGGAACAGAATTCTGTTTGAATACAAACTATAGGCAGAAAGCAAAGTCCTAACCATGAGTCTTCCCTTCAATACGCATTGTCATTCAAGCAGTTTTAAGTACATATCTTTGTACAAAGATCTTCGCATTTAGGCAAAATGGAGCTGAATCTAGCAATTAGTAGATGGTGTGGGTCTTTTTCCCTTTTACAAGCCCCTTGCATTTTCAAAAGTATTTTCACAACAGCGCAAAATAAAATTCATAGTAAATATTAAATTATTAACATTAAAATTATTAGTCCCTGAAAAAAAGATATTACTAAATTAGGCATAAACCCCCCCAAAAATAACACACTACTTCTTTGGGAAGTATCAGTTATTAATTTTACAGCCAAAGAGATAAACACATTAATTCTACTTTTTTCAGACAGAATTTGAGAGGCTAGGGCATGATTTCTTGTTTTCCTCTTCTTCTCCCCAGAGAATGTTAAACATACAAAGAAAGAATATTTAAAATTATTATGAGAAAGATACATGGCTATCTGATGCATCCTGTTAATTCCACATTCTAGTTGAGATTGAGAAGCAAATAAACCGTGCAGTTTCTCTGAAATATCATAATGATAATCTTAAATGGAAATTCTTTTTTTCTTCCAACATATTGAAATCACTCATTTTGTCAAAATATAAAACCTAAGTTAATGAAATTGAAATTTAAAAGATCAGCAAGTATGATACTTATGTGAAAAAGAAGCAAACTGTAGAGTGATGATACCAGAACTACTTCTAAGGTATTTTCTCACTTCACTGTCTTACCGTATCCCATTTCTCTGATCAAAGGCAGGAATCATGGATGCTGGATGCTCGGACATCAGTGCCACTAGCAGCTGCAGCACATCATGAATGTTTTCATCCTGTATGACAAGCACCAATGTTATTCTACAAACTAACCTCAACAACAAGCTTCCCACAGAGTTGGTACAATTAGTTACAATGAAAGGCAGGTAATTACAGAAATGTACCTCATGCATTGTTAATAAGTAATTTAATATGCTCTGCAGTTCATCTTCTTTCACTCCTCGATCCTAAGGAATAAGAAAAAGGGCTATTATTCGGAGAAAATACATTCCTCAGATTTGGATAAGCAAACCTTGGACCTAGTAAAATAATTCTACAGTTTTTTTATTTGAACCTAAAAGACTAAATTTTCTCTATTATTCTGCCACTTTTCTTTAGCAGATTGACAGTCAAAAAGAGTATGAGGTCAGAGCCTTTCAGTGTGGGCCCTGAGAAACTATAAACTATTACTGTTACTCCTCCAGTTTGTGTGAGAGAACAGAAAATACTGGTTTTCAGTCTAGTCTCAAATGGCAGATTACCCCTCAAAGAGTAGCAATCAGCTGCAACAGAGAACGTTCTACCAGAGAGAACATTTCTACCAGTGGTAGAACCAAGAAGAAGGAGAAAGCAATTATTAACTTGACAACTTCAATTACCTTTTTCATTTGACCATTTTTTTAAAAAATTGAAAACATGACAATTAATTTCATTGTAAATTTCATAAAACATATTTTATATATCAAATATAAATATATTGAAGATTTAATAAAATATACATGGCAGTGTTTGGTGAGGTTAATAAGACATTTTGTATGGATTTACTACTTCTCAGTTAATTAGAAGTATGTGCATGAACATTAAATTAACCAGAAAAAGACACAATACTGGACAGGTATTAACGAATTTCTACTATGAAAGATACTCTTACAAGTATATAACAGATGTGAATGCTTTTACTCTGAAACAGACCACTTTACCTTCAATATAAGTTGTTTCAAGAACAGAAGCATAAACGCCCTTAATGATATGATTTCTTTCTGGGAGGGCCGAGGACCATCTGGAAGAAACAAAATATAGAACTTTTAAATATAAACTAATTCCTTTAATGACTGCAACTTCTTAAGGAAAATCACAGTTCCTACAACAGATTTAGTACTCTACTCTTATATAAAAGTTCATATTTGCAAATGATATCATTTTTAACCTTTCAGAATCATATTTTTCAACACAATATATTTAAGATGTTTTACTTGGAAAAAAAAAAGAAATCCATATTATATTTTACTTAATTTTTTTTTAAAGAAAAAGGAAGATGAAAAAGAGTAATAAGGCGATAATAATAGACAGAAATATGTGACAGACAACTTGGACTTACTAAATCAGTACGTTAAATACCATCTGAATCAAAACCAAGAGAGAAAGGATTTATTAAATACTAGTGGTAGCCATTACCTGTAGCAGAAACTAAAGCCATTTAACAAAAAATAAATTACTATCTAAAGATAGTAGTTTAAGCCAGGAAAAAAAATGCAATCCATAATGCTTTAAACAACTGTGCTTGATGAAGTATATTATGAAAACAAATATCTAAAAACGTCAGACACTGAACAACTGTAGCAATTTGCAACTATTCCTATTGACTTTTCCATTCTCCTTTTTCATAAATATTGAAGTTGAACTGGAAATTCTTTTGTTAAGTTCCTTTTCTTCAGAAAATGCATAGCACAGATAGTTTTAAATTTTGTACAGTAAAAATAAATGCAACTTAGATTATTTTTCCATCATCCATTTAATCTTACACTTGTAAGCACAGATCAAAGTTTAAAAACAGTCTACGTCCCATTATTATTTCTAATCCAAATGAATGCAACTTTTTAATGAAGACTTTCTAATTGCCTTTGGTGACCCCTTTTGAAGTGAAGTCACTGCTGTACACACAGTAATTCAAGTTTGTAACAAGGGAAAACCTTAAGGGAAGGTATATTTGTTTCACTAGGAGGAACAAAAATAATGGTTAATACACCCAAGTTTTCTTCTGTTTAGGAGTGGAAAGAGGAGAACTGTGTACTCTTCAGAAAAAAAGCAAATAAATTTCAAGGTCTCCACTCACTGTTTGCAGGAGCACTATGGGTATTGTATTGTACCAAAAAAGTCAATCACATAAATACAGAGGTTTTCCCACTGTAAAAACAGAAATCAGTTGATTTTTTTTAAAACTAGATGCAATTATATTAAACATTGTATGAATTTTTAGCAATGGTGTGCTTGTTATCAACAAGCCATTTTTTATCTACTAGATATACAAATATTATATTTTTATACAATTTATCTATTTTTCCACTAATTTAATGCAGATTCAATTTCCCTGACTGCATCACAGAAATTTCTTTGTACACCCTGTTCCCTCCTACGCCTTATTGGGAATCAATATCAGACAATATCTGAAAACTGGACCTAAAAAAGAAAAACTGACATTTTGTCTTTTCTGAAAGACTGTCATTATGGAAACAGAAATCAGACAATGGGGAGGTCTGCAAAAATTTTCTGTAACAGAAATTGAAAGGACATGACAAAAATAAGAGACCCCAATTTAACTGGGAACCTCTTCAAAGACACATGAGTTTTATACTAGTTCTTCATTTGCCTGCTCATTTCCCTGAAGATGTGTGACAACCTTGAAAAGGGTTCTTCAACATGCAAAGGAGACCAAAGGAGCTGTTGCTTGCAGGCTATATGCCAAGCAGGTAAAGTGTAATTTTCCCTTCTCTAGTACTATTTATTCCTTGCATTTTAGTTGGGTCAGGAAGCTTTGCTGCTCTAGAATCAGAAAACTGGGACAGCTGCTACCCAAAAGACTTCATTAGTTTCAAAAATTAGTTTCAAAATGGGAAAGAAAAAATAAGACAGGCTGGAGGAGCTGGAGGCTATGTAACCACCAGACAGCGACAAAGAATGTAAGGACTACAGCAATATGATGTAATGATCATCTGACACAGACTGAATAAAATTAATCAAATAGGAAGTTCAAAAGCTACCTAAAGCAGCTTTTCCACTATAATTTTTCTATCATCACAGTTTTTTACTTCATTACTTAATAAATGACTTTATTCCTAGTTGAACATTTATTTTTAAAAAACAGAGTTTTAAGCAAACAATGGTGTGATTTATCCTATAATTTTAAAAAGTATACATTAGCCACACATATACCAAGGCAAAGAAAGACAAGTAGAGCTTGTTTTCAACTCAAACATTGCTAAGTAGCTTTTTTACTGTCTATTAATCTTTGTGCCCATCATTCCATATAGACAATTCAGTGCCACCATCACTCAGACACTGATAGTCAGCACCGCTAAAGACTTAAACAAATCTCAAATTAGATCAACTATGAAGATAATCCTTTCAAGATCTGGCACAGCAACCATAAATCCCTAATACAAAATAATAACATCCTTTATAATTGGCAAAGAGAAAGGATGCCTTTCTTATCCCACATGAGGATGAGTCATTAAAGCATTTCCTGCTTTTAGATTTCTTTATGTATGTATTTTTCACAGAGCCCATCATTTGCGTCAGATTTTTTTAAAATATACACTCATAATAAGAGTTAACCTGCTTTACCCAGACAAAAATAAATGAAAAAAAAATGTTATAATTTTATCCAATTCATCCCTGCAGCATAGAGAAATTATAGGGGCATAAACCAGGAGTAAATAAGAGGAAATAAGTAAACATGTTCACAGAATTAAGTATAATCAGTACAGCTGGGGAGAAAAAAAACCAAAACAAACCAAACTAAAAAAAAACCAAAAAAACCCCAAAAACAACCAAACAAAAAAAAACCAAAACAAAACCACCAAAAAACCCAAGAAACAAGAAAAAGCCAAAAAGCCCCAAACTGGGAGCTCTGAATAACAATAATAATGGTTCCTAATTCTGCCTTTGGAAATAAAATTATGTTATCAGTTCTACCAATAACCAAATGTGACATTCTTCCATCTGTTTTGATTTTTTTTTAGTATGTAAAAAGTAGGATTTTTCTACTTCTTAAATCAATAAAACATGATAGCAGAATCTGATCTCCACACATGCATGAATAACATCACACAATACGTGGATCACATAGGAGCTGATTTTCTCTCTGCTGTAAATCTAACAAGTTCTGAGTTCCACTCTAACCCAGCTCTTGAAATAACTCTGTGTAACTTTTACTACCTACAAAGAGAAAAACTACAATTACTTCTCCTCATAATAATTTTTGTAATACCCACTTCCACAGCTCACGTACAAAAATATTGGATGTGAAAAACATTCTTGAAATCTATTTAGCATGACATAACTTGTACTTTAAACACCATGCATTCTCAATAAGGATACATGGTGTTACTCATAAAGGTAGCACTCATTGAGAGTTAGAGTGTGAAGAACACAGGAAACAACAGTAGAGAGATAAATGCTTGGCCACTCAGTTCAGGAATGAACTAAACCACACAGGTAAGTTGGGAACTTAACTGCACAAGTCTGTCATACAACACAGGCTCCCCAGGGAGCTCCACAGCACCGAGCCTGTCTGACCTCAAGAGTTGTGACAATACTGTCAGGCACACTGTGTTACTCTTGGGGTGTCCTGTGGAGGGCCAGCAGTTGGACTTGATGATCCTGATGGGTCCCCTCCAACTCAACATAAAATCAAATAATTACAGAAAGAAGATAGATGTTTTAAATAACTTTCATTCCATTGCCCACTTTGTTGTGCGTTTAGATACTGCAATAGCTGGGTGATCCTACCCCTATTTTGTATGATTTAACAAAATATTAAAGGTGTCCATGTGGCAAATCAAGTAACAGCTATAACCATAGTCTCAGTGTGAAAAATAAATGATAAAATTTAGATTCTTTTATTTGGAAATTAGTTTGACTTTTTAGGCTCTTTATAAAACAATTTGAAATAAACAACATCAGAAGAAAAGTGTAACTCATGATTTTAAACAGACAACTTGTCTCCACCATGCAGATTTACATGTAAAATGTAAAAGCTACTAAGAATAATTACGGACCAATTTGATACTTTTAAACTCTGAAACAGTATTTCCAGTACCTCAGAAGGAAATGGAAATACAAATATCAATTCAGTATTCTGAATCTAAGAAGAAATGCCAGTGTGAAACAAGAATCCAATAATGAAAGATACAAAACCAAATTAAAATAACTATCTGAAACATTTAAAAATTTTATTAAAATTCGTTTCAAAAAAACCTCATTTATACCCCCATTTTATAAGCTGATTACTAGAAGCAGCAAAAGAAAAACTTTCACTTTTAAAAGAAAAAAGCATTTGCCAGATGGTAAACTTCAATATTAAGCTCCTTTGGCTTTAAAGTAAGTGCTACTAAACTGTCAGTGCAGAAAACTCACACACTTTGTGCTTTATTAAGGCAGGTGAAGGCAATAAAACCCTGAAGCAGAGTAACTGTCTGCAAGTAATAGTAAATCAAACTAATTATTAACTAATATTAAAAATTGTTTCAGTATCTCCACATCAAAGATGACATGCCTAGAAGACAAGAAAACATCACACTACTGAAATGTCTGCATGAATAAGCTTACTTCCTAATATGACAGCAAATTATTTGAAGGCACTTCAGCACATGCAGTCAAATTTTAGATATTGGCATGATTTCTAGTATTCTCCACATCTGACAAGTCTCATGTCAAGTCAGCCTAGAATTTCAGGTGCAATTTACTAACATGATGACATTTTTCTGTTTCATACATTAAATTAACGTTTATAGAAAATGGTTCCTATTCTTACATTTGGAGATTTCAAATGATGCTTAAAATGCAACAACTTTACATTTCACATAACTTTTTTTCACTACAACTTTCTTTAACAAAATTTTTTATACCTTATTCTACATTTCAACAAATTATAAACTTTCTGGCAGTAGTGGCTGCAGGCAGGCTAACAAAAATTAGCACGAAGACAAAATCCTGGAAGAGTTCCGTATTTTGAACTATTGGGATTGGTGGAGTTATGAGATGCTGAAAACAGAGGTGAGAACAGAAAAGCCTTAAGCATAACAACTACAGATACTTCTAAGACTGCATTCTATGACTATAAGCTGTCTGAATCAACCAGACCTGCACTTAATGTTAAAAACCATCTGGTAAAGAAAAGTGATGTATTATCTAGTGATGTGATTCAACATTTTAAAATATTTTCACAAATTTTATCAATTGGTAGCAACTAATGTGGATGTCAAAAAAAAATCTTTTATGAAATGAAGTTAATATGAAATTAAATTTAGCAACACATCACCTCAGCAATTACTATATTTTTCACAGTCATTTGCTTGCAAATCATCACAGTTATTACAGCTCTATTAGTCAGAAGCAGAAGTTATCTGTGAAATATAAGCAAAAAAAGTCCCAGTGCTGATTTGCATGGAGAAAACTCCATAGCTGTGCTGGGTTTGCTAAGTCATTGATCCTCCTCTCTGACAGGCTGATGTTCTTCAACCCAACACAAGAAAAGCCTCTCTAACAGATAGAACAGAAACTACTTCTTTGTAGTTGTATCAATTACACAGGGCTTTCTGCAGGAAAGAAGGTAGAGGATAAGGAACAACAAAGTTGTTGTTCTCACATAGTCAAGTTTATATATCAATCTAACTAAATACAAAATGAGAAAATTCACATACAGTGGATCACAACATGTTTTTTGATAATATGCACATCTTCAGTTTATAAAACACCTTCCCAACTATTGTACAAAGGCCTTAGAAATTTTGATTTTTGTTGTCAAACTGCTGTACCAGGCACCCACTAATTTACACTGCCTGACTATCTTTCAGGGACTGACCTGGTTGCTTTCCAGATAAAAAAAAGAATCTCATCTGAAACTGACACAAATGAGAGGAGACTGTACTATACTCTGAATGAAAGAAAGGTTAGGGATGCAAACCAGCCATATCTATGCTTAATTTAGAGTTAACTGATTCACTTCTCATTCCTAATTTTGTATCTTTGTGTACCTCATGCCTTCTGTTAAGATTTTGATGAATACATTATATATTTTTTTAAGCTATGCAACTGGCATTAAACATACAAATACTCAAAAATTTCAGCTAACTGTGAAGAGACAGATCTGGGCAAGATAAAAACAATCCATGCTTCCTACAGAAAGAAATGTCACTGACTCCAGAAAAGAGCAAACCAAGCCAGAGGGAAGCGGTCTATAATATGAAATACATTTTCAAAGAGTTGTTAGGTAGGTAGTGTCATGACACAGAACCACAGGAATCTTTTTAATTTAAACCAATATACTAGAAAAAAAAAAAAAAAAATCAGCCATAACAAATAGACTGTATTATCCAACTTCTACTCTCAAGCTAGTTGAGGAATTTTTCAAGTCTCTACCTAGCTGTAAATATGGCTGACACCTGAAAACTTCACCTCACAACATCTGGGTATGCAACAGTCAGAAACACAATGTAAATAAACTGATCGTCTAAGTTTTAAATACTCCAATTCCTCACTGATCTCAGGCACAGGTAATTTGTCTGATGGTAAAATTGTACCTGTGCAGCACAACAATGTAAACCTCAACAGAGTAGATCTCTGAAAGGCTGAATCTGGATAAAGCCACTCCCAGGGTAGGATTCAGTTCACCCTAATTTCAGATATCAACAGTGCAGTTCTCACACAAGACCAGCTTCTAACCTCCCACCGAGCTTAGAGGAGATCTAATCAATACAGGCAACAAAGTCTAGGAAGCAACTCCATTTCAAACAAAGCATTTCTCAGGTGCCTGTCCATCAGAGGTAAGGCACAGCTTCCTAAACATACTTACCAGTTTAAGTTGTCATGCCATAAACTATGCAAAATATCTACCCAAAACAAGCAGATTTGGTGTTGGGTACACAGGAACCCTGCATCCTTCTGAGAGGCAGGTGAAATGCCGCATCAAAACTACAATGATGCTATGATACAATGAAACCTGTATTAAAACAACTGACTCCTACATTCCACTGGGCATAATCAGCAGACATCTAGCTTAGAAGGAGACATCTTCACTGCAGGCACCAAAAAAATAAATTTGTTCTCTTTTGACAGTAGAAATCCAGAATCAGGGTAAGTGGATAATATAATTTATCACTGACAAAGATTTCAAGCTAATTAAGTAACCACTCCAGGTAATTTTCATTATCTAGGATTTCAAACCTTTCATTTTAAATGAACAGAGAACTCTGGGCTTTTGTTAAGTATTTTAAAATAAATTTTATTAATTTTTGAATACTACTCTTCATATAATATTATACTATGCAAGAACTATAAATATCATCCAAGATCCTAGAGCAGCTCTTTCTGTGACCTTCAACACCTTCATTGCCTATTAGGACACCTAATCTAGGAAATGAATTGTTACTTCCAGTTTTATTTATTTAAAAAAAAAAAATAAAATTGAGGGAAACCCCTATGCATACAGCTCACTTACAAATAAGAATTACCCAATAACTAATGTGTTAGATATGTCATACTCTTGAATATTTCGGTGTGTAACAGTACTAAAAACATTTTCCAATTATTCACTTTCTCAGCATGCCATTAATAGTTATACAATAAAAAGAATTAATAAAGTCTCCTTTATCAGGTGTTTTTAAAGAGACTTTCAGCCAAATCCTTCCTGCTTTACATAAGTATAGGTAAATGTAATGACATTATAGCCAGAATGTATAGGATTAGAATGATTTGCTCTGGTTAATGCACATCTGTAACATGCAGCATTCATTATCACATTTTGTTGGTTCTGTCATTCAGTGCCTTCTGAGCTAAGCTAAATGTATCACTTTAAGCAAAATTAAATAAATCTCTATTTTATAAGGACAGAGAAAGAACAGTATTGAACTGGAAATACATCTTCAGAGACCTCTGCAGTGAGAACTAGAAGTTTTCCACTCTGTTTTCAAGGTCACTTAACACTACTAATCACTCAAATCACACAAAGTTTTCTTTGGCATATGAAATACACGTAATATTTCCTCTTTATTACAGAAGAAGAAAAATCAATCTTTTTAATATGTTTCCTAAAGTATGCCCACATAAGTATATGCTACGTGACTGGAGACCAGAGTTGGAATCTTCTAGGAATACACGTAAACATAAATTATCAGCATGGATTTATGATACACCTAAAAGTGCTTTCATAGTCCTTTCTACTGAGGACCAGTGGTATCAACTACTACCATTTATTTATCTCCTTGTCTACAGATCCAAGGAGCTTTCAGACATTTATATCACAAACCTTCCTAAGGAGAAATGCTTATATTTTCTTCCTTGTGTGTGGCACTTACCCAGCCCTTTGGGAGTAATGCCACTGCTGTCAGCAGGATTGACCACCCAGTAGTAGTATTTCAGTGTGTGCATTAACTGCAGCACCGTGCCCACGCGGCGTATGGTGTTATAGATTGTAGCAGTCCCAATGAATTCAGCTGACAGGTAGGTGTACAAAGATAGCTGCACCTGGGGAATGAAACAGTTACCCACATAAATGTAAACTCTGCATGAGTAACCTTAAATTGTAGGGGTCTTACAAACATATTGGCTTACTTTCTATTCTGACTTTTTTTACAAAAAGTATATATTTTCAGTTTTTAGGACTTTTCACTTTGGCTCACATATCTCAACTATGATTGCTTAGGAAAACAAATAGTTCATTATTACCAGAGATGAATGATAACGTGTTAGAGACTTTATCAAACTAGAATACATAGTTTAAAATACATTTACATAGAAGTAAAATGAGAGCTTACATTTATGTGTAACAAAATACATTTTGTCTGCAATTAAAAATACAAAATTTTATGCTTAATCTGTAGGAAAACAATGTAATGCAATTGCTGAAAAAAGGACTTGGTTTTTTGAAACAATCTTTTCATAGAATCAGACAGAATATTAGCCAATAAGTTAACTGCTTTCAGGAAATTATAAAAGACATTGGACTATATAGCTCAGCAATGTACAGATTTCATGATCTAGAATAATTTCTATTACCATGTTTATTAAAAAATCCAAAAGAGAAAAACCAAAAACCTAAGTAGAATGTTGTAAAAGAATAAAGGTATTTAATTTTGTTGTAGGAGAGTCATAACATCATGGAAGTGTACCTTTGCAGGGGTATGTATCCAGATAGCAGGATTAAAAAGGATGTGATCACATAACTGCTTTAGTAGAGGTGCTCCATGAGATAATCCATCCAAATATTTAGCAAATGACAAAAATTGTTCCAGAACTGCTCTGGTTATATGAACTCTAGATGACTGGGGGAAAATAATCAGAAAGAACAAAGATAAAGAAAAGATCTTTTTATTTAATATAATTACTACAGAACTATGAAGCAGTATTTTCACCTGGCTCGTCATTACTAAATATGTGCAGCTTGCATGTTTTGATGTAATTGAATATGAAGGCAGTTTATACTTTCTGATAATATTAATGATCTTTCTAATGGCTATATTTAACAGGTTAAAATATTAATCAATAACTTTATTTTTTGGTTTTTAGGTATTTTGCTTAGTTGGGTTTCTTTTCATTTTATTAGAATCCAGTAAGGATCCTACATTTTACAGCACAATTCTTGAGAACTTCATCTGAAGTCCTTATCTCCTGTTAAAGTGTCTTACTGAAATTGGGTGTCTCAGTGTGTGAACACACATTATTGGGAGACTTGCTTTTGTTTCTTAAACTGAAGTAGGTATTTGAAAGTGTTGGGTTCATGGTTTCCTCAAATTTCAGGACTCTCAGTTTCATAGCATATGCCATGAAATCACTGTTGAGACCTGCTCCTATGTAGTAAAATTGCATGAGGACTTTGACAAACTTTTTTGTATAATAAATTAACAGATGAATAAATAGTAAAAAACTCTAAAGATCCTTCTCCCTGCCTTCTCCACAGAATGTCAAGCACTGGAACAGGTTGCCCAGGGAAGTGGTGGAGTCACCATCCCTAAGGTATTTAAAAGATATGTAGCTGTGGCACTGGGGGACAAGGTTTAGTGGTAGCCTTGGCAGTGCTGGGTTAAAGCTTGGACTCGATCTTAAAGGTCTTTTCTAACCTAAATGATTCTGTGATTCTATTTTTCAATGATTTTTAATGCTGTAAGTACAGTCTAGGAATATGGAGATTTATTATTTTTAGAACTGACGTCTACTGCCAGTAATACAAGTTCAGCCTGAATAATGAATTTCCTTTGGTTTGCACATTGAAATTCACAATAATCTGCAACTAATAAGAACAAAAATTCTGTTTGGAAGTCCAAGCAAAAAAAAAGCTCTCTGTCTTCTTTGAAGTATTTGATTACATGCAAATGAACAACAGATACAACAGATCATTTACAAATAATAAAATTGAGACTAGGAAACAAAGGATTTTTTCTCACCATGTGTGCTAACTGAATATAAGAATATATTGAAAAATAAGAATAAATACTTTCAAAAAACTGCAGCTAGGTAAATATAATGTTAAAAACCACCCAGAAAACAACATATGTTTTAAGAATTATACTGTGATCAATTGAAATCTTTTAAATAGTAACATGTGCAAATCTAATGAACATAGCAGGTGTTAATTAGAAGAGAATGCAAAAATTTAAAAAAAAAAGTTATGTACAACATTCTAAATTGATGTATTCCATGTGTATAAACCACAGTGCTCTGTTCAGGAGAAATCCCTCCACAAGGGCTCACCAGTCTGCCTGTGTGTAACTCACCAAACCAAAGCTAACAGTTTTGTAAATTCATTCTGGCTATGGTAGAAGAAAACCTACCCTAGGGAAAAAAAAAACACCTTAGGCTAGTTCTTTGACATTCTAAATCACACTTGCTTAGCAGTGAAAACAGAAGCACAGAAAATCTGCTTTTAGGTATTGAGTGAAGGTGTTTCCCTAGCTGAAAGAACAAAGGGAACAGAATGAGAGAAACTACTTATCATCCTTCAAAATTCAGAACACTTTTGAAAGGTGACACTATCATTCTTATCTTCTGCTTAAAAGATTGCTATGCTGACCTCATGATAGTAAAAGCCCAGTAGCAGACATTCAAGAATGTCAGAGCCATGAGCTTCAATAGTAGGATCATCACTATTTTTGTATAGCTGACAGTAGTTTGCTTTCAGATTATTTAGATTATTAAACCGTAGTAACAGGATGTCATGAGGCAGGAAGGCAGGTGATGCTCCTCAGACAACCAAACCTCAGTTTTGAGATAACTGCTCATCATGCCTGAAAACAAGAAAGTACAGGGCATGCCCCTTGCAACTATTTCTTTCAGAAATTAAATTTTGTTACAGTTTTTCTTCTTCAAAACACAGGGCAACTATTTTGAAAATTTCCGAATTGTCACAGAAGATTAATTTAACCTTTATTAACCTACACACACACAAAATAATCTCAGTTGTGACATTTCTGCTATGTTTGTACAAACCAGAAACAACAGAACTTTCCTAAGCAAGTTTGGGGGACAGAAAGTGCAGACATGTAAATACTTTAAAGTGATTCACAAACATATCTAAAGTAATAACATAAATAAGAGAACATTAGCATCCAAGAAAATTGATTCTTTGAATACTGGTATATAAGAGAATGAGGAAGATGAAGACTCCTGTAGACAACTTATAAAATATTTTTAATTTGCAATTTGTATGTCACAAATATATTTTATCCCACCAGACATTTGAGCCAAGCGATTAAAAGTACCGCAATGACAGTAAAAATACTAAGAACAAACGTACCTTTTCAAGGAGATAGCCAATGACTAGAAAGCCTTTTCCACCAAGCATTTGCTCTTGCATGGCTACTGAACTCTTAAGAAGCTCAACCAAGAAAGCCAATAGGGTAGCACTGCATGTAAAAAACAAGATTATTTTTCAGATTAAAAATATTGCTGTCTCAATAATCATCGGCTATTAAGTGAATAGAAATAGGCTTAAGGTGGTGAAAAATTCATTTGAAGAATATGAATCTTATTTTTCCTGTTGGAAAATTTCTCCAGTGATTTTTCACATATTATGACGGTAGGAGTGGGACTCCATAGGCTACAAGGAAATCATCCACGAGTACATCCCAGCATTATCTTTAAGTGAAGTGTTTAGAAAGTATAGGGACGGAAAATGTTCAGAAAAGGTTACAGTACAGAAACATAGGGAGATATGAAAGACTTCAGGGGATGGAACTGGCCAGAAAGTGAAACTATGTTATGAAAACCAGCAGTGGAAGCATATGACAAATCAATCCACTACAGGGAAAATAAATCATAATTGATTCTTCGGTGATGAAAATAAAACAAAAATACACTCAATCTGTTGCTGAAAAACCAAGAGGAAAGGAAGAAAGAAAAATAATTGTGACAGGAAGGAAGTGTTAAAAATTACTTTTCAAGTATCTCAAAAAGGTCGAGGACAGTTGTAGTGCATATACAATGCATACACAAGATCATTATGCCTTTTCTAAAAATTAAGTGGATGTAACAGTTCCTAACTGTACAGACAAGTGTCTGCAACCACAAAAGTTCTCACATAGGCAGTAGGCACAGGCACTACATAGGTAGTAGGCACAGGCAAGAGTGCAAACTGGATTTTGCAGGTATGAAAAAGGGACTTAAAGAAAATATCCATTCTGCATTTGAAACATTTCAACTTTACTTACAGTATCTAGTCATCTAAATATTCACTAACTCTTCAAATAGAATCTCGTACTTTGAAATAAATGTTAAGATTGATTATTTTTTGGTGCTGTCATGGATTAACCAAAGTGCTGAGGAAGACAAGATTTATTCTATTCGTTGAGTAAGGCTGCCATGCAAAATAACAGAGAGTAGCCAAAGTACATGCTGGGAACATGAAATAGTGCCTTGTCTTTCTTCATTGTTGAATGGTGATAATAATCCATCTAAAATCTCATATAGACTGCTCCACAGAGTGTCAGCAATACAAGAACATAGATAATATCTATTTACAGTACTCCAAAGCTTTTATCAAAACAGTCTTTCAAGCTGTCACATCCACTTCAAACCAGATTACATGCATCAATTTTTTTCTCACCCTAACCAAAAGTTTCTACTGTATTTGTCATCTAAAATAGGAAACTAATCATTTTTACTACATGAAAATCCATAAGCAGCTCACATAAAGTGTTGAAGATTTAAATATATATTTCTTTAAAAATTAAAGAGGTGAAAGAAAATTCCATTTAGATACATTGTGCTTACTACCATCCTCTAGGACAAACTCCGCATCCTCTTATGAATTACTTAAGACAATGAGCCATTATGCATAAAGGCAAGATACAGCATACATCTTTGCAGAATTAGAATTCAAATTCTAATAGCAAATACTGTTAATATTATATTGAAATGTTAAAAAATATTCTTAAAATGGATTTTAAAGATTTTTGTACCATATACAGACTTAAGTTCATTTTATAATCTCAGAAGTATTTTGTCAAAAGCTTTTAAATTTATTTCAGTTTACTTGTTCATTCTATGATCTAGATGTAAACTCATGGGCTAAAGTTATTCTTCTATCAATGCAATCTCTATGCAACTGTTAGAAATTCTGATAGACTCTGAATCTAAGTTGTAAGACACCGACACCACAACAATAAAGGTTTTTCCCTCTCTCCCTCTATTTAAGCACCCATAGACCATGTCAACTCAGAAAACACAAGTGACCACTTTATACCTAGCCATGCCACAGACACAGAAACAGCTGCTTCTATGTAAGACTGACTAAAAAAAGTGTAGTAATTCACACGTAGCCGTTGCCCAAATATCACTTCTTAGATATCAACCATCTTTATGCTGGCTATGGCTGAACTAATTAATCCTGCCTGTCCACATTACCTCTGCACAGAGCTACCTTAGCTGATACTGCAGTGATGCCAGTATCTCTAGTTTAAGGAAAATGTATTAATTTAGCCAATTCTTTTGTGACTGAGCTATGCTTTCACTTAATTCCAAAATGGCTTTTAACATCTATTGATCCAGACACATAAAGACACCTCAATCCAGCTCTGCAGAGTCAGCGCAGGTCTGCAGGCAGTAACTCTAACTTCTAATCCTTCTGCATTATCCAAGATTGCCACCATAAATAATAGAGTTGACTGCAGTATATAGTAATTCAAATCTTGGGATAGCACACATGAATGCATCATTACACCTTCAAGCACATTAAAAAATCCAAGTACCAGAAAATGAAGCAGTTAAGGAGAACCATCTGGCAGGCACATAGAGGTGCAATGACTTTTGAGATGAATACTGCATAGAACCACAGTATTGATGAAAATTAACATAATAATTGAATATAACTAGCAGTTTGCCCACATTATTATGCAGGAAATTAAGTAAAAGATCTATATTTTAACTCATAGAACTATAAAACCAAAATGGAAGTTTTTAAAATTCTCACTGCATGTACAGAACTGAAGGTATTACTACCTGAAGATGGTCAGAGATAGGCAGAAAACAGACTACATGCTGTCTGTAGGGTTGAGGTCTATTTTTGGGTAAGGGGGTGGGGAATTGTATGGTAGTTATGGCTTGGGGTTTGTTTTGTGGACTTTTTCCCTCAGAGACATTGCTTAGACTTCTTTTAGATGAAACTTCCTTTTTGGAGCAGGGGGCGAATGAAAGTGCAGTAAGTAACAGGTGCTGGACACAACACTGGTTTCACATGTAATGTTTTTCACCTTACTTATTATGCCAGAGAGCATCTGATCTGCTTGAATTCTCAGATAAACTTTCCCAGCCTCTTCAAAACTCTTTCCTCATGTTGTCAGACTGACCTCAAGGAAATGTGTATCTAGATATAAAAAATCCATACTGAAGTAATGTATTTTTCCCCTCAATATTGCATTCAAAGAATTTAATCTGCCTAATTTGGAAGACTCTATTTAGAACTTTGTTAACAATTTCTATGGATACTCAATTTGTTTATTAACTTTCTCAGCTGAACATAAATTAAACCTGAAGATTTTAGATATGAAAATATTTATCAGCAGAAACCGGTTGCCAAAATAATTCTTTTAAAAAGATTGTTGTTGACAGAGGGAGAATAACATTGATGAGAAGACTAAGCTGAACAATTTTTCAAACAGAATTTAACAAACTTACAAGGAACCAACATGCATCACATTGCTGAACAGTAATTGACATTGCACATTAAACTAGCAAAAATCTGTGCACTGCAACACAAAATTTCTCTCCATTCTTTCCTACTTACAACATGCCAAGATAAAAAGAGTACTTCAGCCCAATTCCTACATCTCTTCTGTGTCATACCCTTCCTAGAACACATCAGTTTGTCTGCAGTGGAGCCAGGATATAGATAGAAAGTGAAGCTATATATGTCAACCAACACTAAATCAGAGAACTACGATAATTACTGAAAATATAACTAATTTATCAGAAAAAAATCAAGCAGTTTTCTGTTATTAAGAAGCAGGATTAAAAAAAGGTGATAAAAGCATGATGATGCAGTACCTCCATTGGTTATGATACTATTTAGAAGTACCTTAGAAGTCAGGAATTTGCACCCTTAGGATAAAAGTGAAATTTGCCTTGGCTTTTGTTTGTTGTGTTGTTGTTTTTGTTCTTTTATTCTATTTTATTTTTAAACCACTACACAGATCAGTTTCTCTAGACTCCTCATCCCACCATAATTATCTCTGTCAGATTTGTCTTAATATGTTTCATCTTGGATCATGTATTACAAAGTTATCTCTACAAATTACCTTTACAAAAAGCAACTTTAGCTAAGGTAGGCATGTTGCTTTGTTGATCTAAGTATGATTATTAATTACAGACAATTTAACTTGAAGACTCTATATAAAAGAGAATAATACAGGTATTTGTTTTGTCTGATTCTCTTTGGGAAAGAATCCTTCATAAAGATAAAAATCCTTTATTTGTATTTTCAGCTTCTCCAAAGTAATACAAAAAGATTTTATGAATAACTCCATCACAGGTGGTTAGTATGATAACTATAGAAAATTAATCATAGCAAAGTAATACAAAAAGATTTTATGAATAACTCCATCACAGGTGGTTAGTATGATAACTGTAGATAATTAATCATAGCATAAAACAGATAAAGTAGTATTAAGTAAAATTTTATGCCAACAATTAACATTTCTATGAGCTACAGCTATTGGCAGCTCTCTAAAGTGCTTCCTTAACTTCCAGTTTAAATGTGTTTTTTTCTTTCTGAAAGCTTGTTGAAGAGAAAGGGGAAGTTATTTCTTTCTTATGCCTTTTCAATTGTTTTCTCATAATCTGTGATGAAGCTAGTAAGACTACTAATCAGGTGTCATTCAAAACCATGAGTCAGCTGAATAGTGAGGTGTTGTGTGAGAGAACTAGAGAGGCAGGTCACCTCTGCTTACAGGCAAAACATTTTGTGACACAGACTCCAATTTAGCATTCTTTCCCCATTAGCGCCTTTCTTAGATCCCAAAAATATTTTATTCTTTTATTTGCCTATTTCCTTGTTCACTTCCAGCATTCTTTTTCTTGAAACTTATATCTTACTAAATAACATATGAGAAAATAATGCACAAACCATATCCTATAAACATAAAAATTATATCTCATCAAGCAGCCATTTGCTTAAACTTTTTTTAATATCTTCTTGAGTTAGGACCACATCCTCCTGTATTATGCATTTGTACAATCATATAGCACCACGAATTACAGATCTCTTTTCAGAATATAATCTAATTATAGAAGAAACGCATTGACTTATTAAAAAACAAAATTTTTTCTACTTACAGTTCAACTAACTCAGAAATGTTAGACCACACACTTGGGAAGAATTAGTCTTTATCTCAACTTCTAAAAGTTACATTATGTTACTTATTCATTTTTAAAGAGATCTAGTTATTGCTTTGTCATCTATTACAGATTCAACTCATAAATGAATTTAACATATATTTTATTCTTATGTGGGGACATATACACACATAACCTTCCTTAAACTATAATAAAGCATTTCAGTCTTCTGCTTTCCCAGTAAATTAAAAAAATACAGTGCTTTTTTTCCAAGATTATTTCAAACCAAGCACTTATTTTTCTATTTCCCTTACTTTACAATGCTTCAGTGCAAAGTACAAAAGAGACTTAAAAAAATAAATATTCCACAGTAACCAATACACAATCCGCTTTTCTGTCTTCCCAATTTGTTGGCAATTTTAGTATTAGTTAATTGTTTTTCATTTAACTGTTTTTTAACTGAACTATCAAGTGCAATAAGAAACATCCAGAATAATTAATAGAAGAATATTATAAGCAGGAAAAAAAGCCACGTGCTTGGAATTACATACCTGTTTTGTCCCTTAATTCAAATAGAAAAGCCAGCTTATTTTGTCCCTAAACACTGCTTTCTATCAGGCTTTGGTTACAAATAATCCTCCAGGGAAACACCATACCAGTTGTTCAGCATTATCCTTTCAGATTTGTTACCCTCAAAGATTTAGGCCAAAAATTTTTCAGGAGAAGTTTAGCTATCTGGTGCTGCAGGACAGGCACCTGCTATAACACGCACATGGCAAGAGATCTTTTCAAAAATAATAATTGCTGAGCTAATTTTGAGAAAGGAGTCACCATGCCTGGAGATATTTAGGAGACATGCAAATGTGGCATTTAGGGATGTGGTTTAGTGGTGGACTTTGCAGTCCTAGGTTAATGGTAGGACTCCATGATCTTAGAGGTCTTTTCCTAAAGGATTCTATGATTCTAAGTCAGCATGGGTAGTAACAGACTCCTAGGTAGTGTTTTTCAACATCTGGTTTTTAACATCTATGAAGACTTTTCAACTTAGAGGTGTCTTCCATAGTATCAGAGGAGAAAGTTAATGGGTCCCAGTTTAAAATTCTCTTGTCACATCTCCAGTCACTATTGCAATTGTAATATGGTCACAAAATGTCTGGTCACAGCTCTATCACTTTCTGATCACATATTAATTAATTTTTGAATGTTATGAAACATGAATTCAAATGACACAGACTTTGAGAAGGTAAACAGAATTGTACTCTCAAGTAAAAGCATAATGAGTTCTTTCAGAAGTTGGATGAATTGCCATGAAACTACCCTTAAAGACTCTAGAGTGATTTGAATTCATTATTTAATCATATGAGTTTTGTACAGTAAACTACTTTTTAAAAAAATAATAATTTTTTAAAAGAAGCAAGGGTACAATGTAGAAAAAAATAGAGAATATGCCCCCCAAAAAAGAGGAAAAATTTGTAAGCTTAATTTAGTTTCTATCTTGGTTAAAAGATACTTACCAAACTGTTGTTTCCACCTGACTGTCATGCAGCTGTCGATTGTCTAACTGGGCAAAGAGAGGAAAAAGAACCTGGATCCCTCCAATGGAATGAATTGCACTGTGAATGGAGTGGGTTACAATAGCTTTCACATCCTAAAAACATAAAATAAAGGAAAACCCACAATTAATCTCAATTTTAAAAGAACAGTTAAAAATATAATTTTGAAATACTTTAACACAGATTTGAGGGCAGACTTCTAAAAATTTTGTTTCAACATGTATACTTCAATTATAATAACTATATTTAAAAGCAAACATTAAACAGAAAATTTTCAGTATCATGGTAAACTGTGCCTTATAGAATGAAGTCTGTATTTCTTATGGAATATTCTTTTCCTTGCTTTAGAAATGGAGCAAAGAAAGAACATTTCAAATGAAAGTTATATTAAGAGCTGACAGAGCACAAAAGAGCAATCTCTGTACACTAACAGACAAACCGTCTGTGATGTTCAGCCAAGAGCAATCATAGAACATCAACTTAGCAGCACCAACCTGAAGCATGAGAGCATGGGGGGAGTGTACAAAAATTGAAGGATTCTCCTTTGGTGAGGATTCAAGGCATAGCTGAGCATCAGTGGCCTTCGCGTTATAGGTAAAAGCGATGCTGCTTGCGAGCTTCCCGTCATACAGCACTTGTTTATGGTGCTCAGCCAGATGGATGTCGCTCTCGGATTTAAATTTGAATGTGCTCTGAAAAAAACCCAAAAGTTTTACAAAGTGATGAATTTGGACAAATTCCTTGCCACAAGATGTGCAAAAAACTACATTAGAGTTGAGAGGGAATAAATAAACTGCTAAACTTTGCTTGCATTGACCACTAGCCTAATGCTATTGAACAATGAGATAGATTTGCTTCTATCTAGTCACACCACATCAATGCGTCAATACATTATTTGGTATTTCATGTATTATCTCTCCTTTCATCATCAGTGTTTACAAGTTTCACAAGTAATTATCTTAAAAAACACACATTACCATAAGAACCATAAATATGTTAAAATAAAATTTAAGCATAAAACACATTAAAAATAATAAAAAAATTAAACGTGCTGCATTTTATTTATACAATTAATTCAAATTAGAATATAAAATGCTATACCATGTTGCTTAAAAGAATAGTTATTTTTGAACAACATTAAAAACCATGCTTCATTAACAGACAATACAAACAAGCCACTTACAATAAAATCCAAAATAAATAATAAATGCCACATTTCACATTAATTATTCTCAAATTCAGAGCTTTTCCAAGGAAGACTGAAGAATTTTGTTATTTTTTAACATATCATGATTCATATTTGATCTAAAATTAAGTTTTCTGGAAATACTGATATATCAGTAAAGCACAAGAAGACAGATTTCTGCAAAGCATTGTCAGATTTACTTGGCATATAACAATCATTTAACAGTGGCAAAAAGATAACTAGTAGTAACAGTACAGTGTTCTACTGATACAAGAAAAGCAAATTTGGTAGAAATTACCACCATTTTATTGTAAATGAAGACACAAATATATGTGTGTGAGTACATGTGTATATATATAATGTTATTGCTAAAATATTTTCTGAATTTAAAATAATTTATTTCTGAGATTATACATGAATCATTTCCCTTGCTTTCACTGCATATGATGATCACAAGTCTCTTTATCCCTTTGGTCCTACCAAACATCCCCTTTCCCCCTGCAGTATGAAATCCTCTATCATTGAAACTATATAAAGTAACAGGACTGGGGTTTTTGTTATCTATGTTAAAATAAAAACAGGCAATTTATAAGCTCTCATCTTCTCTTTCCAAACACATTATAGGTTCCTACCATTGATGCAACCCCATAAACCCCAGAGTTCTCAGGGCTGCTGGAAACCCTGAAAAAAATTATTTTGATTACAGCCAAACAATGGGAAAGCGCATCTGCTCAAGTGACTGACACAGCAATATAAGGTCTGCTGACTAGCACCCCTTTGTATGTGGGCCAGAAGCTGAGCAAACTGGCCACCTGACTGGCGCTGCTGGAGAACCCTTGGAGCACATCTGTCCCAATCTTGCACTGTCCCAGCCTTGGTGATGCCCGGCTGAAGGGAGGCTGTAATGCTGAAAAGGTACCAGACAAACTGGAAAAACGACAGCTCCCTCTAAACATTAGAAAACACTTTTTTCACTGTGAAACTGCCCAGCAAGGTATAGAGTCTCTGTATTAGGACTTATTAAAAAACTGTCAGGATATAGTCCTGGGCAACTGGGTCTAGGTGATCCTTTTTGAGCAGGGAGAACCAGAGGACCTCCAGCATGCAGTGGCTTCCTACATCTTCAACCACTCTGTGATTCTGTGATTTGCATTTGGGTTAGGAGTCTGTTCTGTAGGGAAACACCCAGCAGTCCCCACTTACTGTTCTGTTCATACTGCAAAGCTGTTCAGAGCCAAAGAGATCTCTTTCAGGATAAAACTCAAATATCCTGCAATAGGTGATATTCATTAAGCCCAAAGGATCAGACTACAACAAATCCAAAGTAAAAACACCAATATAACACACTGTGAGTATCCAGCCCTCAGCATGAAATGTTTTAATCTAAAAATGTGTTCCTATTGTGCTACACTACTTACTGAAGAAGAAATTCACAAAGAAGGAATATTATGCTTAGAACTTGAGAGCTAGTTCTCTGTTGATATGGCTGCCTACATCTCACTTATCAGGAAATGACTGCTACAGATTATGGATTTGTCCTGATGAAGGGGACATGTATTTCAACCCAGAGGACATTTTAACTATACATAGAAATACGTGTGCACTTTCTGCAGAGGATAAACAATTTAGTGATTTTGCTGATTTCCAAAGACATCTACATGATGCTTGTACTGTATTTTAATGTTTTACCACATGAAAACACTTATTATCCTGAAAATGTTTCATGCCTCTCAGCTTTTTCTGAGTACAAAACTCATAAGGTTCTTCCACTTTAACATACTTAAGTAGCAAAGTTATGAAAAACTATAAAGTGTTTCAACACAAAATCTTATAATTTCATTACCATAAAATTTTGCAATGCTCTAAACTGCTTAAGTTAAATAAATTTTATACACACATTTTGCATTATTTTACCTCCCCATTGTCAGTGTTTAATTGCTGCAAGAATTTGAGATCACTATTTGAAAGTCAGACAAATAAATTATGAATCAACATAATACTGCCTCACACTTCTTTGCAGAAAGAAACAAGAATTAAAGGAATGTTCTGCCATCAAAGCCTAACAAAAGTGATCATAAATTGGAAATTCTAGTCTCCTAACCTAAAAGATTATTGTAACAGAATGTAAAGAGAGGCTAAAAATTCTGATATATGCTACTTCTTTATTACTAGCATTGATCCACAGAAAGAGGGTCAATGTACTGGGGACATGGGAAAATGCATCCACAGGAGGTTAGTAGAGGCTGTTGTGTATATGCAACTATGGGGTCTGGCACAGGCAGTGTGAGGGCATCAAGACAGAAAGAAATAGCCATGGATTTAACATACTCTATATAAGGTAAAAATACATATACAGGATCCATATAAAGTATGTTTGCTGCTCCTATAGGAATAGGAGATAATGGAGAGAGATGAGAATTACTTCAGTACTAAATTCTCCAGTAAAAGAATCTGTGCTTGATCACCAGCAGCTCTCCCTCTTCCTTTAGTAGCAAGACTGCAGCTTCCTGAATTACTATTCACTACATTTGCCCCTGTAGGTTCAGCAATCATACATAAAATATTTTCTTGTCCTATATAATTGGTTTAAGCAAATTTGAATTTTTGGTGCTATTTTGTGTCTGTATGAATACACATGAATACACTCATGAATGAGTGTATTCTTATTCCAACCTTATGTGACAAAATGATTGGTATTGCAGCACTGATAAAAAACAAACTCAGAAGCAACATATGGAATAATCTGATAACTTGCTTTGAAATGCCTGTGGGAGGGTTCAGAGGAGTGGCACAGATTAGAACAGGGCTTTTATAAACAGTACCAAACACTGGTATCAGATGCATCTCTTCCTCTCACATTACCTCCCCTGCCCTCCACTCTGTTTATCAGCCCCTCGGGATCCCAGCACAGACAGGCTCTCCTCTCTTTGCTGCCTGGGAACAAGGATGGGCAGCAGGGAAAGCACAGTGAGAACAAGGATGCTGCTCTCATTTCCTTTTTTCTTTCTTCAATCTCTAACAACTGAAAGGGTCCACAGAGTAGGTAAAAGTCCTGTTCAGCAATGGCAGGGCTCAAAATGAGTGTGCTTTATTACAGACAAAAACTGGGAATGCAAATATTGAATTGTAATATATTTCTACTAAACATAGTTTCAAATTTCAAGATACATTATGGATTAATTTGGGAAGATTTAATGGGGATGAGACAAATCACACGGTTCTATTGCCAGTGTATTTGACTCTCTTCACCATAAAAATTTGATTACGAGTAATTTCTTTGCAATAGCTACTAAGAGTGTCAGTTTCTCATTATTGCTACTCACAAAATGAAACCTCTTCTTTTAAGAAAAAGCCTTTGTCTACAAGTGAAAATGTGGTATTTAAAATGAAAACATCTATTTTCTTAAAAAATTTTATTACTAGGGCATGCTGGTTATAACCAAATGCACTCATACAAACATGCTGAGCAAGATCAGCATGGAAGGACTATGAACTGTTTCTATGTTACTACACTCTATACAAGAATGTTATGCGCCATAAATAATATAAACATTATACATAAATATACAACTATTGGATACATTATTAGTTTAATGACTTCTCCAGCCAGTCCTAAAATATGTTGCTCCTACCTGTACCACAGAACAGGAGTGGGACAAATTGAAACAGAAGTATTTTTATCTATAGATCAAGCTCTCACTTGTCCTGAACTTTGTGGCTTTGGTGTCATTCACAACATTATTTACTATGTATATTAACAAATATGTGCAAACTGTCCTGTAAGCTGGTAGATTATGCATATTTCTCTGTTTTCCAGAGGTTTTAATGGCAGTCAATAGACTAGAGGCATTATGAATGATTGTGAGGGCAGATGAATGAGAGGCAAAAATCAGGTTCCTCTCATGAGCAAAGTAGGTAGAGGAATGGTCACTTCCCCTAAAGAATCAGATCCTCAGATATAATAGACCAAAATATGAATTTTGAATAAAAGGAACCACCATATTCTGTCATAGGAAGGAAAACAGATCTGTATGAAAATGTTTTCCAAAAAAATCTCAATTATTTTGAAAAAATTTATTTGATTTTTTTTTGAATAATACTTCTTTGGCAGAAAAGTTTGGCACAACTGGAGTTCACAATTCATCTAGGGTCTTTTTAGGAGGAGTTGAACCGTTGGCTAACAGAATTAGAATGAACAGAAAATGTAGTGAACTACTTAAGAAAAGTTTCTGAAAGGCCAGTTTGCATCAGCAAGTTGTATAAGAGCGACAACACGATCTCTAATGTTCAGGAACACAAACTTTATGTCAGTTGAGGCTCCTTTAGACTATTAAATCCCATACTGAATTATTCTGAATTGGTGGACCTTTGCATCAGCACAGAATCTGAAAGGATTTACAGAAATAACCTTAAATGAGATATGAAACGGGCAGGCTTTGAGTGAAAGCTACAGTGGGTGTCCTGAAATCTCTACATTACAAGACATGGTTCCTTTTTTGGTTGTGAGCAGATACTGTGCTAGAAAAAGGTAAAAAAAAAAAAAAAAAAATCTTAGGTTTTGTCTTATTTTTGGGGGGAATAAGAAAGTCAAAGAAACTAATGTTATTTCTAGGGTACTGCTCTGTGAGCCTGCTCTTTTTATCTGGTATTAAATGGTAAAATATACTTCAAGATTTTTAGACAAGGAAGAAAATTCCTTCAGAGAGCAAGGGGGCATTAACTGTTAAATGTACATAAGCCAAACCCAAAACCATGACAGACAAAAGAAGAATTTCCCAAAAAAAATTAAATATAGATGACATTTTTAAAAAATCACTAAGAAGCTACAGGTGTGCAGAAATGTAATTTAAGGGAAGCCTATGAATCAAGCAGGGAAATTTGACAACTGTAATAAGGTCAGTGCAGTAACTATTGGAAATGTCATTTAGCGTGAAAGCTCATATCCTTATCAACCCCTTGAACAATCAAAAAATATTACATAGTAATTTGCACTTCTTGAAACACATGACAGCCTTATTCTGGTTTGATATCACTCCAGTACGTTTTTGCATACTGGAACTCAGTAATTTATTAAACTAATAAATATTTACTACATTTATTATTAATATAAGGCTACATTAATTTCTTTTGTGGGACTAAATAATATGTGCAGAAATATTTGTCTAAACAAAATACCGTAGAAATTTTGGAATAATATATTCCTTGTTTGCACAGGTGATGGACTTTTTTTAACTGACTTAATATTTTTAGTTTCGAGGCAAATTCTAACCATCAACTATATGCAATAGACTTCTTCTCCATGTAATCCTGATATATACATGGTTATTTACACTACCTAGATACATACCACAAAAGATAGTTTCAGCTGCCTGTGTCATTCAAATACTAACTAAAATCAAGTTAAGAGTATGCATTTTCTACACACAAAATTAAAACTATTAGAATCTAAATGTTGATTTTTACTTATGACTTTTACAAGTTTTTATTTTCAGAGTATGTGACATGTATTGAAAAATGTACTAAAAAATGTACTGAAAAATGATACGTATTAATTTGGATGAAATCAGAAATTTAAAAAATTAGAAAAAATAAAACTTGGAAACACCTGAGAGTATAAACTGAAATTCATTTTTTTTTTCTACCTAGTGGTAGATTAATTTTCAAGTATTATCAATCAGCAAAGGAGTTTCTGCAGATTTCTGTGAAGTATCTGTGTTGTTTTTCTCAATGAAATACTACACTACTCACCCATTCCAAGACTAGAGACATAAATTTATGCATGCACCATTAATTTATCCAATCTCTCCCCTCAATATCAGTGACAAAGCATGAGCAAAAAGCTCAACTTTTACCTTAATAGGACTGTCTGAAACCATGCATTTGAACAGAATTGTTTTATTATGCCTTGTTGAATGTTAATCTGCCTTAACTCACATTTTCAAATACAAACAGTAGAGAAGAAAGTTATTTCTCTAAAATAAAAAAATTCTCTAAAAAATACAAAATTTCTCTAATCTGATTATGACCCAAAGTAATTAATTTCCCATACAAACATATTTCAGCTATGCTTTAAACAAAACTTTAATCTTTCAAAAAGATGATGGTAGAAAATTGGGGTTAGTTAGGAAACTTGAAAAAGTAATCTTATGTTGCTGAAAACAAATCACATGAAAAAAATCTACATAATTCTATTAGGAATATTCACAGGTTTCACATTTCTTCCAACTATGTCTCTCAATCATTTTATTTTTCCTGATTTATGCTTCTTCAAATCTGGTATTACCTTATATCCAGGTCCTAACTGATGTATTGCAAAAATCTGCGCTGGGTTGAGTGCTTCAGTGAATACATATACTGCTCCAAGTTGGCCACAGAACACTCTATTTGCATCAGCAGTCTCCGAAGATCCAAGAAAACATTTATCATAGCTCTGTATCAGAAAAAGGCAATTAATAATGAAATAGTATTAATGCACAACTACTACAGCCACAAATAAAGAGAGAGATAAACAAACCATTATCAATCCTCTATACCTAGCATCTGGTGAACATCCTAATTTTAAATATTGTAGCAGTAATTGTTTTAGAGGTCCATGTGACTGGCTGCTAGGATTTGTTTTCTATTAATTGGTCAACATACAACAGAGAAAATGAGAATAGTACATTCAAGTACCAAATAATCCCTCCTATTGCCTTCTAGGAATATGACACACTTGAACTTTCTTGTAATTGTACTCAGAACTCCTACTGCTAATACACAAGAACACAAGCTGAAATGCCCTCTTTGACTGCTGTGCCAATAGAGCTGAACACCTCTAGGAGAAAAAAAGGAAACAAATACAGATTTTTCTAATTTGCAGATGTTATATATTTTTCCTCTCTGACCGCAGCCTATAATGATTTGATCTTAAATCCTCTTCTGCCTTACAAAAGACACACAAGAATACACACGAAATGTTATTTTCCATTCTTTCTTCCAAAAACTATCCCTCCCTTCTGCTGTTTACTATCCCTGCTCTTCTGTCTACCCACATCATACTATTTCAGATTAGAAATGATTTTTTGTGTCTATTTTGCAAGGATTTGGTAAAGTTTTTCAGGTGCTTCCAAAAAAAACTACTTAGAACAAAGACCTGAGAAACCAGAAAACATGATGCAGCACAAAAGAATAAGAGGAAGAAGCTCAAGGATCTTTGAAGGTTATTCTCTCAGCTTTCTTGAATCATAGCTGCTTTATTGAATGGAAACAAGGATCTGACATCACTTTTTGAGCTGAGCCAATAGAACCTGCATTAGGGAACTTCCTTTTTCATCCGGCTTAACTTCTGAATTTTACCTTAAGGAAAACTTTTGTCAGTCTAGAGAATGAAATGAAATATGGTGAACTGTTACAGCAACTGCTCTAGGTAGATAGGTGGTTAACAAGGAAAAGGGGACTCAGATGTAAGGACAGACAAAGATCCGGAGCTCAGCTTTAAGAACAGGTGAGGGAAGAAGTATCCAGGATTTTGTCTATTACTTATCCTCCTTTGATTTACCGCTCTTAATTTTTTCCCCTTGGAATTTCTATTCTTTTAAGCAATTTTGAAAAAAAAATTAAAACTTCTGGCAAAAACCCTACATTAAAATTGATTCACAAAGTCATATCCAGGATGGACAGTTAAACAGACTACTTTGACTCCTGGTAATCCTAATGGCAAAATTTTATAAAAATTTTCAGTTACTTTTTTCAACTGCTGCTAAGCCTTGAAGGCTTTCATGACAGTGTGCCATTACTGTCAGAAAGTGTTACATCAATTAATGTTGAGCAATTGCCCTTTTCAATGGTTATTTGAGGAACTTGTCTGAGGTATTGATGCCACCTTTTTCCTAGTTGATACTTAAATATTCTGAGACTACATTCCTGCCTATTAGAAGGGTATTTTCCTGGATTCCTCTAGTTACCATTAATTGTACAACAACTGTTGTAGCTCTCAACAGATTCTAAGTTCTAATTATATTTAAGTTTTAGATTTGTTAGCCTCTAGTAATTTCTTTTTCTGTCTTTTTTCCATTCTTCCCAGTTTACACTTTCCCATTTCTGACACTTCATTCTTCATTAGGTGTTCCCATTTATTTTAATTGAAGGGGAGGGCTAACTCCTCTTTTCCTGGTAATTTTATCCACTTCTGTTCCAGATGCCAAGCAATCTGTAAACATGAGTTATACCTTGCCATGCATGCCACTTCACCCTTTTGCCAAAATCCCCAGCTATATTTACCCCTTGGAATATAAGCTCAATGAGTCCTTTATCATTAGCCATGGTATGTTGCACAGGACATGAAAACAATCAATATTGGCATCGCTATGGTTTTATATTCCATTAAATAGTAGTAATGAATTTGGAGCCAAAAATGGCTCTATGAAAACAGAGTATCAGCGGCATTCAAAATAGAAACAAAGCTAAAACAAAGATGTTAATAATGTCTTCTCCTTTTTCATCCAAATTTGTATCTTCCCTCTAACATTTGGGTGAAACATACTGCAAATATTTAATATATGAAGGCTCAAAATAATGAAAACATATCTCTTAATTCAACATATATTTTTGAAGAATGCAGACCTGAACCCATAATGAGTACATCACATAATATCCTACATCTACCTGGCCACATTACAGAAATAGTTAAGAACCCAGTAAATTCATGGCCTTGTATAAATAAGAATGAATTCTAAGAAATACAAGAAAAAAATAAACTAAAATAAAGTAATAAATAAGCATTTTTTTAGAGTTTCACTGTTTTCCCCCCCCTCTATCTTTACTTCCATGTCTCCCAGGCTACATACGAAAATGGTAAACTGAGGTTTTCTACAGCTCTTGCTTGGATAACAAGAGGTAAATTTCAGATACTGAAAAAGCCCTCACAAAAATTATAGAGAATGGTAACGCAAAATCAATCTGGGGAAGAAATAAAATAAATTAACAATCTCTACCAAGACAAAACCTATGCTTAAAAAAAATTATATTCAATTCAGTTCCTTAATGTGAAACTTGATAATGTAAATGTAATGAATGTTTTGCTAGTCTAAAAATGTTTAATCATAATGCATATTGTTCAGTGCTAGATTTGACACGGTGAGAAAATAAAAAATCTTGTCATCAGCACATTTAACAATTTTAACATTACATCTTGATTATCTTACAATATTCATCCATAAAAACAACTGAGCAGTCAGATGTACTTGGTCAACAATATGCAGCTCCTGACCCTTTCTGTTTTCACAACTTGTACTTGTTAAATCAGTGTAAACTGATAAATACTATATGCTCAACATGGTATGTAAAGAAAGAAGAATGATTGCCTGATTTACATAGTGTTTTCTTTTCCCCCAAATCTATTATGGTAAGGTACTTTATTGACAACTTTCAGGAGACTAAAGTTATATCCAAGTGTAAGGGTATGAAGGTAGATGTTACCAAAATGAGCTGGATAATTGCTCAAGACTTTTCAAGGGAATACTTCTAACAAGTCAAGCTTTATATGAAACAAGAAAGTTATTGTTAAAACAAGACCTTCTCTTCCTAGGTAATGCAAAATAGTAAGAATCCTATGTACACGCTGCCCTATTTTTTCTTTTACGTATTTTATACATTACATTCATATAGATTTCCTACTATTGACAGAACAGATTTTTGTTATTAAAAAAATGGAGAGCTAATGATAATGTTCATAGACTATTATCCAGTGGACAGAATAAAAACTTTAGCACATATTTAAGACTTAAATCAAAATAGCTAAAGGTTGGCAAACCAATTTCACCCTAAGAAAAGCTTGTACTTTTGTTGAATGAGAAAGTGGAAAAGAATACAGTGAAGAAAATACAAACAAAAGGAGCAGTTCCTCCTGCTAAGCATCTGTCATTAAGAATTACAGATCCTCACACCATAACAAATAATCCAGACCAGATCCTCTGAGACCTCAGCTGGCTTTTCAGTCATCACATTTCACCTATCATGAAAATATTTGTATTATCAAGGAGAAACCATGCTCTGCAAAACTGAAAGGCTAGCCTTTTCTTGCAAGTCAAAATGCTACCAAAAAAACCCTCAAAGAATGGAAATTAGAACCTTTGTAAGGCAGAGCTCTCCTACTTTAACATGTAATATTTAAGCTCTCCCTTTTCAAATCCTATTTTGCCTCTAGAATTTAGCAAAAGACAGTTCATTTCCCTAAGGCTTCTTTATCCCTAATAGTAGTCAGAAAGAAATGAGAACCATATTATAAATAAAAAATAACAAAAGTGTAGTAAGTTGATGAATCAAGAACCTCTGAAATTCTCTCACAAATTTAGCTGAAGGCAAAGCACAAGAAAATAATTTTGTCTGCCTTCCACAGCCTGAACTTTGAGCCAGAAAGAGCAATATTTGCTGCTTCATTAGGTCCAGGCTCTGAAACTTTGCAAAGTCAAAGGTACAGAAAGAGACAACAAGCATAGAAAAACTCAAAAAGTCAATAATATTACATTTTATTAAGTACATGAATAAGAATGAATAAAAGAGACATTTTAAATACAAAATTCACGAAGATCTTGGGAAAAAAAGTAACTTTTTTTTCATTTTGAATTACTCTTGAAACAAAATGTGATGAGAAAGGACAACCAATAAGATCTTACATCATTCGTGTTAACATGCCAGGCCATGTCACCATAGGATACCAGCTGACCATTGACGTAACAGCGTATTTCACTGTTTCTCCACCGGTTGTAGATGTGTACAATGCTTATCATGTACCACTGGAAAGACATGAAAAATCAGTACACAGGGGCAGATTTCATGCTATAAAACAAAGTTAATGAATGGCATAAGAAATTAGTGACCAATCTCATAAACTTACACAAAAAGATGAGTCCTTGCAAACACATAAAATTAAAAATTCAAGTCATTGAGACTTCAAGTCCAGTCAATAGAACTGTGCCTAAATATAATGATGTACCTACCTTCATTCTTTTACGAAATTAGCAGCAAAAACGTATACATACAATCTAATTTCAACAGTGCAATTTAATTTCAACACTATTCTGTAAAAAAACACAGCTGAGTTTCTCTAGGCAATCCAGAGCTATGTGCTCTTACCTTAACAAATTCTTATCACACAACCTCTGTCTTTGCATCACAGCTGTCTACCAGAAATTATTAAAAAACAGAAAAAAAAACAAAATAGCAAGTTTTACAGCCCAGGTTAAGATGTCATCCTGATCGCTCGCTCTAATATTTTTCCTTTATTTTTTACCATTCCACCAAATTTTGGACAACTGTCATTTCATTAAAAATGCATTAAATAATTAGAGAAGGCACCACAATTTAGTGTTTCCAGGTACTACTATGGTGATCTTTCCCGTAATTTGTTTAACAGGAATTATTATGTCCATGACAAATAAATTCAAGAACAACTCTGGAGCCTCCTTTCTTGGAGACATTTGAAACATAACTAGACAAAATCCAAAGCGACTTGATCTAGGAGTCCCTTTTGCAAGCAGGAGGAGAGACCAGACGGCCTCAACACATCTCCTTCCAATCCAATTGACTCTGAAAATGTCAGCTTGTCTTAAAAACAGCCTTTTGTATTCTAATAATTTGGAATAATAATCAACATTTTCATCATCCGTCCATTATTTGGTCTCTTTGTCAATTAATATATTTTGATTTCCATGTTTAGATAAGTCCCCTTTTTCCAAAGTAGAGAACTTCTGCAACCCTTGGGTCTTGTTGACTCTCTTCCTGAGCTGGGATAAATAGATACAGAGCCTACTAATATAAAATTCTGTCTCTCTGTCAGAGAAAATAAAAGTAGATGTTTTCATATGTTGATTTTAAAATTAGACAAAGCAAAGAATTACAGACAAAACAGCATGCAGCAAAACACATTTTGACAATCAGCATTACAGTAGTCATCAAATTGAGCTGTATTCTCTTGCAAGTCTATAATAGCTATAAATATGAGAACACATTTTACACATCTGTTTCCAGGTATTAAAAATATATTTTCATTTTTCCTCCTTTAAATATACAACAAGCAAAAGGTAGAAAAATGCTGCTGATCATACAGTGATACTTCAGAGTATTTAATTGCTTGCGTTTTCAAGCAAACATATTTATTGGGCAATGCTTGAAAAAAGAAGGGCTGCTCCAGCTTTGGCTTGTGAAGTCATGTATGGAAACTCTTATTTTCCAGGAATAATGAACAAAGTAATTTTTGTGAGTCCTCAAATTCCCCTCCCCACCCCCACCCCCCCCAAAATAACATAACTCTTTTGTCTGCGATTTTTATTTCAAAAGGCTTTCAAACTATTTCTGAAAACACACCAATTTGGATTCAACCTCAGCTTCTTAAAGAACTTCATTTTAGTTACAGTGGTCTATACATTGCTATTAATCTGTTCTCAGGTACATTGTAAGGAGCTTTTAAACAGTCTATTGGATTTTGTGATTAATGGTGTATCTGCTCATAGTCTTTTGTATTTCTGCATTTAGGCAATTTCTCTAGCACTAGCAAACATTTTAAAAAGGAGAGGCAGCACTTTCCTACTACACAATGAATCACACCAAGTTGTATGATCTCAGACACAATTTTACTTCAACTTTTAGTTGAAAAAATCAGTTTTGTTTTTTTTTTTTTTTTGCCTAATATTCAAAGTCAGCAATACAACTTTCTGTCATATTCAACCTGCAGTTTCTTTCCCCATATTATTTTCTCAAAAATGCAGAGGCCATGCCTCCCTCTGCTGTAACAAGAGCTTCTTTAGGTAGTACTAAAAGACCCTTCACTATTCATTTTTTGTTTACTGCTGAAACCTGTCAAGCTTAGTCACCAACTGCTAAGTCACTAAGTTATATTTCTACTCCATAGGACAGCACAATCAGAGAGATGAGGCATCAAACACTAAGTAATTCCAGGATGTGGAAATTCTGTCTCTGCTACAGTTAGTAAAGGTGTTCCGGATTAGAAACACAAACAAAAAAAAAAGCTCTTTGCTCTTGACTACACTGCTTTCCTGTTACAGTTTTACAAGAATTGATGCTGAGGCTGAAACTCAAGGGAGCAAAACCACTGGGGGTTACTTACACAAAAATATAAATTTTGAGTCCCAAAAAGGCAGTATAGACATATTAAACATAACATTGCCAAAGCTAGTTTAGCTCTGTTAAGGTGTCAGGCTAGTATAACACATCCACATTTTCCATTTGGGTATATGAAAACCAAATTTCTCCATATATTTTTATAAATGTTTGCTTTTACAATATTATAAAATACACTAGTTGGGACCTAAAGTTATAAATTAATATTACATATTATACTGTGAATGGTGTCATATGACATAGCTGAAAGATTTCATGTGAACAGAGCAACTCTGATCTGCCTACAAAAAGCTTTTGAACAGATGACTTGAATTTATTACTTTATTGTGATGCACCAAAAAATTTTTAAAACCTTCATACCACATTATTCAGAAGTTTATTAAGGACAATGATTCTGACAAATTCTATTGCTGAAATACCTGTGACTATAAGCAAATGTCTAGGGAACATGGTACATCTGATGGCAACAAAAAAATCATCCTTCTTGTTAACATTAGGACAATTAGTTGCTTTATAAATGCGTACACATTTTTTGAATATATATCTATACATCCAAATCTTGTACAGCAAAATCAGTGTCATATCTAAAGAACATGAAGAAAATCAATTTGCACGTTAAACAAGATAAATTTTGTTAGGGCCAAGAATTTTATCTGACATGTTTTGTTTCCTCCAATATGCATTATGTACTTTAATACATGCATGTGAAGACAAATTAATGATGGAAAAATATATATTAAACAACTCAAAAATATATTCTAGAGTATTTATTTTGAATACTTTCTAAGGCTAACATATGACCCAAAGTGTAAGAAACATGACTTTTGGGATATGTAAAACTAACATGGGAGTTATATTTTTATGTACTTCAGTGGATTTTGATTTGAAACTGGTATTCATATAATGAGATACGCAGGTACCAGTATTTCAGAATTAGTTATTTTGAGTTTCAACAGCAAAAGATAAAATTTTCCAGAGTTGGCACAAAGAAAACTAGCCATTCCTATTAAAAAATACCAAAAGCATATCTTGCTAAACTATGAAAGACTACTTCCTCATCAAGAAGTAAAGATCAGTTAGATCCAAAGAGGTGATGAACAATAACATAATACAAAAGTTAACAATTATATTTGTTACTAGATTCAGATGATACTTTAAATGAAAATTGAACTTTCATCAAAATACATTTTTGGCTATAAAATTGGAAAACTGAAAAACAGAATTAATTCAGTCCACTAGACTCAGCAGATATGTGTTTATAAGGTTTTATACAACCCCGAGTGATATACATTACTTTGTTTTAAGAAAACACAAGTGACCTCAAAGCTACATGACAAAATTAGAATTGGTGATTTTGAACCACAAATAGACACCAAGAGAAATAGTAGAACATTAAGTTGATCTGTGAACAATGGCATTCCCTCCCTAAGAGATTGGTTTCTCAAAAAAAAAAGAAAAAAAACAAATTCTAAGCCCATAAAACAAATGGGCTTCATAGCAAAATATACACAAGACTGGTATCAGTGACAAATACATAATGCTTGCTATACAGAAAAGTCAATGCTTCAGTCAACTAGCTGCAACACTGAAGGCCACAAAATCATCATTCCCCTAGGACTACTAGGCAGAGTAGAAATAAACACTAAAATGATCTAGAGATGCAATCAAGATTTACTACGAAAAATGAGAAACCTTAAAACAGCACTGAAATGGAAGAAAGTTCAGAGCATTATATCATACAGCATCAGACAATGAAACTCTAGAATTGCCAGCAAAATTTTTCAAGACCTGGCAACAGTTACCAAGTACAGAATTTTCAGAAATAGAACGAAGATATTTAAGAAATTAAATGTAACAATTTTACAAATACTCACAATTCTTCTCTATCTGAAGAAAATTAAGCAGTAGTTTTGAAAAACAAGCTGACTTTATAAAATGATACACTATAGATTATTACATTTCTCTTGAATTGATTCTGAACTGTAACTCTGCATGAACACTAGAGCAGTTATTTATAAATGAGGAACTATGATTAACACTATAGCACTAAAGGGATTTTAGCCCTCCTCCCAGAGGCACATTGCCTGCACATCTTCAGCGCTACTCTTTACTATAAGCACCATTTTGCTTACCTTGCGTGGCTGAAAGTCGTACTTCACACAGTGCTGGAAACCTTTGCCTTTTGACTTCAATGATGTAACTATTAAGCAGTTGCCAACAAAATGAGCAGAATACCCAACACCTTTGCTAGTGCGGAAACTGAAAAGAAAGAATTATTAATTAAATTGGGAAAAGCAATATTATTTTATAATTAAAAAGTTTAAATACTACTTTAAACTGTCATGAAAAAGAAAATAAATTTGTACCCAGAATGGTGAATCTAATTTTCTTCCACCATTTTTGGGGAGCTACTCATCTTCAGCACTTAATTGAATCCAGGCTACATTTTAAAAAAACAGTACTTTTTTTTTTCCCTAGAATACAAGATAGTAAATATAATGTCTATCATGTTTCATCCTCAGCTTCTTAATTAATCATTTAAATTCACATCTGTTTATAGTTGTGAAGAAATATCCATTACAGAACTACTATGAGATGCCTTGCAGTTTTGAGAACAATGCAGAAATATGATATATAAATTTGGATTCAAGATAATTATCATGCACAAGAATTATTTTTCAAGACATGAATAAGATATGCTAATGATATATGAAGTTTTAATCATATGAGTTGTAGATTAATTTTCATTTGTCAAATGGATAAAGGACTGCAATTTTAAGAAAGTAAGCTTAAGAAGGATTTCCAAACTTTCTTGTGACACATATCATAAAGACAGATAATGCAGAAAGCTCATACTTGCCATATTTGTAATCAAAAGCATTTAAAAGAGCAATTCTGGACTTCTTAAAAAACACTTAGCAAATGTAACTGATGAAAGTTCATTAATGCAATTCACTGAACAATCTAAAAAAGGCAAGTCCATATCTACACCTATGTTGCTTAATCACTTCTGAAAAGCCAAGTACAATGAAGAGCAGTTTGCTATCAATAATATGGAGCACACTGTATAACAATTCTAGACTTTAATAAATAACCGGTGGCTGAAATACAAGGTCTAGATGGTGAATTTCATCTATGAATTCTGAAATGAAGCTTTGAAAATATAAGGAAAAAAACTGCTAGTTTTGAGTATTTGTACAAAGTCCTGTAGCCCACTAATTAATACCTTCTCATTCTCTTAATGTAGCTAACTAATAAAATAATTTTATGTTAGTGAAAGAATACTTTAAATGGTTTCTTTGTTGCAACATTTTCTTTAAACACTTATACTATTTTTTTCCTAGAAATATTAAGAAATGAAAGGTACATGCAAACACTAAGTTCAAATTTCCTCTTCATTAATAGCTGCTGAAATAGTATAGTTTTAGTCTACCCTACTACAAATATACAATATCGATTTCAACATGGAAAAATTTTCATATTTGTGGAATTTATTCCATCTTCAGAAACCTACAGCATTATTTAAGGAGAAATCAGATTTTTCTCTTTGCTCATTGTCAAAAAAATAGTTGATACACCATGACCTTTTTTAAAAAAATAAACTCTTTACAAGATAGGTGTTCTGATTATACCCTGAGGTGATCAGAGCTTAGATACCCATGTCCCATTAGGGCATTTGTAAAGGAGGTAAAAAAAAAGACATTCAAATTCTCAGATTCTGGAAAGACACTTTTGTTGCATTGAATTAGGATACTTTTATTTAATTTTAAAAACAGAGTAAACAGAACAGGTGTAGTAGATGATTTTTCTGCATCCTAATGAATCCTTGCATAGAAGTTCCTACTTCCAGTCTTAAAGTATATGTAGTATATAATTTTTTTTTCCAAATTCAGACTGTGTCTTCCTAATTCATTCATCTGCTTCTCTACATTGTACACAGTTTCTCTTCCCCCAAGTTGCTGTGCTGAAAAGGAGCATTATTCCCTGCCACTGTCTTTAATAAGGGCTTCCAGAGAACTCTTTGCAGAAAAAAAAAAAAAAAAGCACTTCTTTAATAAACGTACAATGTCCTCTCTAAATAAACCTAAGATTTAACCCAAGAATGAAGAGAAATATTACATGCTGTCCATTATCACTGACCTCAAAATTGAGAACACTTTATAACACTGCCATTCCTCTGCATCTTTTGAAGACTATTTTTAACCTGGATCATGCCAATAATCCGGCTTCCACAATAACCCTACAGGCAGCTCTACCCATCGACAAAAGGAGCAGTTAACAGCCTCATGGAAGAATATCACTCATACACACATAAATCTGCATTACTCAGATACAAAACTTGCACAACCACAGCACTGAATTTAGTGCAATAAAATGAAGGTTAAAAACTTAAAATACAGCTTTCACAATAAGAGCTACTGAATGTTTTGTGAGATAGTTTGAGACTTTAATTTATCTCCTTAGGGCCTTATGCCATTCAAATAACTTTTCAGCAGGTAACTGCAACTCTCACAATGCCAAATCTGTTTCTCAGCAATGTAAGTCATCTCTAAAATGGTCTAAAATGGTTTCCTTTAGCAGAATCCCATTCTGAAGGATAATAAAACAATACAGAAATTCACTACGTCCCGACAGTGTTGTATTATTTGATTAGAGATGTCAAATATAATATTTTCTTTTAAATTACCAACAGCCAACCATTGTAAACATCAACATGTTTTTATATGATAAAACATTATTACCACTCTATAAAATGAATCCTAATACTCCGAACAAGAGCTAGAAAGCATTTTGAAATAAAGAATATCTCTTGAAGAAACGTCTAAATCTTTCAAATGTTCTCCTTTTACTACCCTTATTGGTTACTGGGCTGATTTTATCTCCATTATGGTCAAACCCGACTGGTTCTGATATTTTAAATATTGAGTTGTCCTTAAGTGTATAACTTCCTGGAGTTCAGCACACAAATATGAGAAAACAATGAGATAAAGAAAAACTGCTCATTTCTTAGCAAGGCTTTTCCCCTTGGAATAGAATGAATGATTTTATAAACATGAAACTTAAGCCAAGTTTTTTTTTTTTTTTTCCTCCAAGTTAATTAGATTTCTAATACAAGAGTAGTTAAGAAACTGAGTACACAAATGTGTTCTGTTTACCTCAACATTATACTATATAATTTTAATCTTAACATATTCTTTCTTGCAAAGGTAATGTAGGCTAGGACTGGTCTACATGCTACTCCAAAGTTCTCTTATCAATTACCTACATGTGCAGAACTTGCCACATCCAAAGATGGCATGCATGGAGAAAAGAGCAGTACCATCAACAGCCATATGGATTTATGAGCCTCAAATAACCTCCCATAGCAGCTGGAACACAATTTTACTACAGTTTGTTCATATAACTTTTACAATTATGTTTCATTTCAGCCAGTTTCTCAAAGCAGCTATTGAACGTTATTACACTTCCATAGCAAAAGAATATTCTTACTTCCACCAGTGGAACTGTTTAGGGATTCCAGTTCCTTTGGCTTAGGATTTTATGAGCAATTTACCATGATCATAGTACCGATATTGAGAAGATATGAATTCATTCTTGCCTGAAAGGTGCGTGTGAAATTTGCTTTCTACTAACTTTAGAATTCCACTACAGGCTTTTGCAACTGTTCTGCATTATCTCTATTACCATAAGCCCTAGAGAAGGTCTGAAAACACTAGACAGCTTGATTCCGCTGTCTCTACATCTGTAAAACTAAAATGTAGAACAGTTGCAGAAGTTTTAGCCATTGCTCCGTTTAATGCTTGTGGAAGCATTTGGACTTTTTATGGACAAAAAGCACTAACATACCAGCCTCAGTTCACCTTCGAATTCCTTTAAAGAACCTGATACATAATCTGAAAGAAAATACCTCTTAAAAAATAAAAAAATAAAAAAAACACATAAAAACAAACACACAAAAAAAACCTCAAGAAATATGTCTAACTATCTGGATGGGTCATATGCAATTCCAGGCCTTAATTATGTCACCCATCCCTTTTTTTAGCAGGAACAAGTAAAGTAATTTAGGGCACAGAGAATTACTACTTGAGTGTGCTTAAAGGTTAGCCCTAAATATCTAAATTTGCAAGGTCTTTATGACAAAGAATCTATACCTTATTTTTAAAGAAATATTTCCAACAATCTTTTAAAGTATGATAAGGATTATTATTATTACTATTACCTTACTATGTCTTATAATTTTGATAATAACCATAATACTGTGAATCTAAAAGTCTGAATTTTCTGATTTTGCAGCCTACCCACTGGATCTCAGATTTTATAAAATTCATTCATTATAAAATGCGTTTTCTGAGGGACAGTTCACTCCCAAGTGTTTTCTGAATAGTATCAGTTTTTCCCATAGTCACTTAAAAGAAGTAGAAAGTCTTAATTGTAAATAACATTCCAGTAATGTTTTTGCCAGGATTTCAGGAAGGGATCACACCACCTTTATGATCATCTGTTTGTTCAGACTATCCTTAAAAATATCACATTAGCTTTTTCAGCTAGAGCAATGAAAATGGATTTTATGGTCAGCTGGTAACCTACAACAGTCCTTAAAATCCTGCTATAATTCCTACTTTCTACATATGGCTATTCATTCCACAAGCAAGGCACCCATTATCCCCTCCTAGATATATGATGTTGGGTGGCTTATACTCAAATTTCTGCCACAGAATTCTGAACCTTACCCTGTGAATTTGACTGCTCTGCCTTGTTGTTACTTATTGTTCATGCAAGTGTCACACTTCTAATTTTCTTCCAGGATTGTCACACTCAGTTTATAATTGGTAAGATAGCTACAATACTGTTCCAATATACAAGTGTTAATAGACTGTCAGCAGCTGCCCAATACCATACTCAGAGATATTTAAATTTTTTTTTTTTAAAAACAATCTGGCATACAGTTCTTGAAGCAGGGTTTAGCATGTTCCTAATAACAGAACAGTGGCAAATTTCCCTCATGTCTGGCAAATGTGAAAGCATTTCTTTGCTTCCCTTCTCCATTTTTAAGAATCGGTTTTCACATCATGGTTGAGCTGATGTAACTGCTGTCTCACACCACAAAGGCACTGCACTCACCTAAAGACAAGTTATTTATATGACACATTTTTCACCTAGTTAAACTGAAAAAGATATTACATGACCAAAAAGGATGTTGAAAGAAAACAGATATTTGCTTTGGTATTTTTCTCTTGGTGGTGGCTGTGTGTGACATAAGCTTTCATGTGGCAAAGTCTGAAACCTGTGTAGAGTTTAGATGGATATTTTTCCTATTTTGAATTATTAATTAGACCTTGGCTTAACATACTATATAAAAATAACAATAATTTGCATTGCTCCTGTCATAGCAAAGTCTGCAGGGTTACATCTTAGGTCTTGTGTTTTTCTACATTTTCACAAATGTCTTGGATGCAGGACTGTAAGGGATAAAGGCAAATTTGCAGACTATAGAAAACTGGGAGGAGCTGTTGACTGATTTGAAGACAAGGAGGCCCTGCAGAGAGAGACTGACAAATAAGAGGACTGGGCAATCACCAACCACATGAAGTTCAAGAAGGGCAAGTGCTGGATTCTGCACCTGGGATGAGGAAACCCTGAATGGACAAACAGACTGGGGAATGAGATGCTGGAAAGCAGTGCCATGGAAAGGGCCCTGGGGTCCTGGTTAGCTGCAAGTCAAGTATGAGTCAGCAGTGCCCTGGCAGCCAGGAGGTCCAGGCGTGCCTTGAAGTGCACCAGGCACACCATCACCAGCTGAGCAAGGGAAGGGATTGTCCCACTCTGCTGTGAGCTGGGGTGGCCTCACCTCCAGTGCTGTGGACAGTTTTAGGCACCAAAATATTAAAAAGACATTAAACTATTGGAGAGTGGCTGAAGGAGGGCCATAAGAATGGTGAAGAGCCTGGAGGGGAAGCTGTATGAGAAATGACTGAGGTCACTTGGTCTGTTCAGCCTGAAGGAGAGCTCACTGCAGTTACAACTTCCTTGTGAGGGGAAGAGGAGGGGCAGGCACTGATCTAAACTCTCTGGTGACCAGTGTCAGGACCCAAGGGAATGGCCTGAAGTTGCGTTGGGGAAGGTTCAGGTTGGATATTAGGAAAAAGTTTATCACCCAGGGGGTTGCTGGGCAGTGGAACAGGCTCCCCAGGGATGTGGTCACAGCATCAAGCCTGATCAAGTACAAGAAGTGTTTGGAAAATGCTCTCAGGCACGTGGTGTGATGAGGATGGTCCTGTGCAGGGCTGAGTTGGGCTCAATGATCCTGATGGGCCCTGTCCAACTTGGCACATTCTGTGATTTCCTTCCGAGATCGGTATATTCAATTTCTTTTATACGCGTTACATTGACATTACATTTTCACATTTTTGGGGAACTGGTCATCAGTTAACCATTTTTATATCCATAGATCTACTTTCCATTACCTTTAGCTAATGTGCAAACTGTGCACTCTGAGTTTAACAGATTTATTTTGTAGTACTTACATCAGCTGAGAATCCTTACCATCGAACAGAAAATACGACAACATTCTCCATTTAAAGCTCTAAGAAATAATATATTTTAGAATTCCTAAAGAAACCACAACACTAGATTTTATGGTTTATCTACAAGGCACATATCTTGAATCCATGGATTTCTGAATTGCAAAGCAAAAAGGACAAATGGTTTTCTAAGAGTTATATACAATGAGCAGCCATTAAAATTTTCAGATATTTGGCAGGGGTGGTGGGAAAGCATGTCGGAGACTAAAAATAATGAGAAAGATTAACTGTTGGTTAGGAAGCCAGAAAAAACCATAACTTCAGCATTATAAGCCACTTACCAATAGAGATAGGGTTTATCCTTATCTACATTGATATTGTTTAGTGGATCCATACGAAACCAGGTATTAAGAGTAAACCCATTTTGATAAGGCCACTTAGCAATAGGAGGCAATGCAATTGCCTGGAAGGAGGGAAGCAAAAAAAAGAATCAAATTATTAGTTTTTTTGAGAAATACTGTTAAAAGTAATACCTTTCTAAAATCCTCTGTCAGTATAGAGCTGTAGATCTACTTTAACTTTCAAATATGAAATATAGGGAAAATAGTGCTTTTGAATTAATGCATTACTTTTCTATCTATTTTAAAACAATTTAACTTTTAACTAAATAAATTCTATCAATAGAGGACACAAAATTAAATTTATGAATGGGCAATATTAAGAGAACAAAATGAAAAATTACTTCTTCAGAAACTAAACTATAAATTCAGCTTCTAACAATTATTGATCTCATAAAAAAACTTAAATATAAAATCAAATTAATCAACACATCATAAAATAGAGATTCATTATTAAAATTAAAACTAAACATTTCAAGGAACACCTTTGGGATATGGCTCCTGCCTCCTGAGAGGCAGTTTCCTGCCTGAAGAAGAAAAGCTGCTTGATGATGAATGGGAACAACACCTCAGAGTAGTATTATCACCAAGTGTCCTCCAACTGGAGTGACTAACATGTCACCTGCACAGACTGGTAGAGATGTAATACAGTACTGGGAAGAGCCCTGCAGCTGGGAAAATGAAACAGCTCTCAGCAGCATATCTGTAGTCTCTTGGCTCCTCATACTGCCACTGAAGTCCTGGATACACAAGGAGCACGCACTTAAATTTAAAGAGAGCCAACGTGAAATCTATCATGCTGATTAAAAGTTATGCTGTTTCTCTGTCTGATGTCAATTTTGTGCATCACACCTGAAAACAAACTCAGTGCTAGTGAACTAGGTCCTGTCCAGTCTCTTTCTTCTAAAGAAGCCCTTTGGGTTTTGGGTCATTTTATAAATTTCTGCCCATGGTCCACTTCAGAGGATGTATCCTCTCCAGAACTTCATAGTGCAATCCAAAATGCACTAAAAAAGAAGTGTAAATTTGAAACTTATATTTCTTGATTTACAGGTGTGTAGTTCATCATGAGTAGTATGTGAAACAAGATCCTGGAAGAATCAAAGAAAAGAAATTCTGTATTTCAATCAAGAACTCCTGTTATTGATGCACATCTTTGGACAAGAAGAAATATTTGAAATTATTCTCTAAAATTTTTTTTTAACCTCTGATAAAAAATTAAATTTAAGAAAAAAATTTCATCAGGGTTTGCCTCTGAAGCCCAGAAATGTTAAAGCAGTATGTGTCACTGTAGACATTCATATTCTGCAACATCTGTCTTGCTGGTGCATCTATTTGTAAGATACGTTAACTGTGGTTTTAATTTAGCATGAGATAATGAAACTTTCCCTTTCAAAACTTAGTAATTAATTCTTTACACAATCCACCCTATGCATTTTGCTGACACATCTGTTTATAAGGCTGGATATCAAACAAGATCAAAGACCTAATCTAGCAAAAAATAACCCAGTGTAAAACAGTGATTATCAGCCAGTTTACTTCACAGATGCAATCTGCTACTCTGATAAGTCTGTTCACAAGGAATGGATGTAGCAGTTTGTGCTTAAAAAAAATTATCAGTGCCATTGAAGGATGAAGTGCAGGTAGAGCAGCCTTTATGAACCGTTATGGGAAAACAGGAATCTCAGGATTATTTTCTGCAAGAAGATTCCATTTTCTACCTAAGCATATACCTACCATTCTATACCAGAATGGAACTGTACCTCAGATTTATCTCTTCCCCATATTAACCATTTCTATTTACTCTCTCAATAATCTATAAATCTCTACATAATACTTTAATTTATTTGTAAGGTTGTTTTGTTTTTGTTTTTTTTTTTTTTTGAAAGTACATGCAGCGAATGGAAGAGAGAATATCTACTAGGGAAGGTTTGAAAAGGAATATAATTTCATCATTGTAAGTTATCTCCACTGCCTTGATGGAAAGGAAACAGTTGATGGAATTCAGACAAAACGAAACCTTTATAATAAAATTTATGACTAAACAGGCACTTGTAAACTGTGATGATATGGACAAGTTCATTTCTTGATTTTTCTCAACTCTCTCCTTTATATAATATGGATTACATGATTTTAATAAAATAGCATTGTTCTTTGGAATTTTCAGGTTTCTCTTTCACAGTAACTTCCTAGACCAAAATTTGCTGCTTGATATTCCATCCTCACAAGTGCAACTTCTCAACAACGCAGCTACCTTGTAAGTCTGTGGAAGGCAATGTCTACATTATTCAAACATGTATTTCCCCTCTCATTTCCTTTTCAAAAATTTCTGAAACCAAATGAAGGGAAATGCAAATGAGGAGTTAGCTATTTATTTATTCATTCCTGAAATTATAGAATTTTGGTTGAGAACTTACTGCAGCACTACAGCCTGGGAAGTTGAAAAAGGTATCAGGCCCATGTCTCTGTGGCATCTGATTAAGGACTGATAATAATTTAACTGCATGTCTTGGCTGTGAAAGAAAGGAAATTGCACAAAAGTCAATACAACCATTTTTGTACTCTGTAGGCTACAATGGAAAGTGGACAGTTTTCAAACAACAGAGCAAATAACTTTAAAATAATTAGCAAAAATACTTCTTGAACACATGTTCAGTCAACTTGAGAAAACAAATTCAAATTTATATGTCCCAGGAGACAGTTTATGTTAACTTCAGGCTCTAATGGAATGATACTTAATGCTTTATCTGATCACAGCTTACCCAGATTCCATTTTCCCCTCGAAGCATGCTGAACAAAAGCTTCAACTCCTTGACAGTGATGCTGTAGCTGGCAAGAACCCCCAACATATCAACTAGGAGATCTTCAAAGGAAAATAAAGTTATTCTGAACTCTGAATTTCATTGCTTTGATAAATACAAAAGAAAAAAAAAAAAAAGCTGAAAAAATACCTTTAAAAGTAAGTGTATCCACATATTCTAAAAGTCCAGCTTACTTATACTGAATATTTAACAAAGAATTTCTTGTTAAATTTTGCATCACACTTTGAAAAAAAAGTATTACAGTTATGGAGCATTAATTCTTCCAATTTCACAACATGCATCACACATTATAAAATTTCTGCTGTATATTTTTGGGATATGAGTTCCTTCTTTTCTCTGAAGTTAACATTTTTCCAAAAATTTTGACCAAAAAGATGCTTTACATTAACCTAAACCCAGCTTTTTATACTATAATTTTATAATTCCCCAATTTTTGCTACAGCAATAATACTTCTATCTTTACTGTAATGAAAGACCAGGGGAAAATAAAAGTAAAACAACACCTGCCACTGGCCTCTGCTAAAAAACCCAAACCAACAAAAACCCCACAAAATCAATCAAACAAAAATTCAGCAATCAAACTAAACAATAGCAAAACAACAACAACAAAATAAAGGAAATAAAACAAAAAGAAAAACAGAAATCATAACAAGAAAATAATTAAAGAGCACAATAAAAAGAAGGGATCAAAATTGCTAACAGGATTGTGGAATACAGCTTTCATTACAATATCTCAAAACCCATAAGTTTTTACAGTAAAAACATTAAAACAGAGTCTCCCTTTCAGAGACCATTAGGTATAAAATTACTTATTTAAAACCCCAGAATTTCATTTTAAGAATTCGTTAGCTTGTGGAATGCTGAACCTTTTCTTATACTCCACATGTTTTTTCTGGAATAAAATGGACTAATAAGAATTAGAACTTCCTTAGTGGGAGGCAAACCAATTTGCTCATATTCACAGATGAGGCATAAGAATGCAATTCAAAGACCAAGCAGTGAAGTCCAGAGTTTTCAAAACAAAAGAGCTATGACACAACAGAATCAGCATTAACGCATTTTCCCTATCTGTTCCACAATCACGGAATTCCTCCACCCCTCCTGCCTCCTTGCTAAAACTTGTAGAAGACATAACTTTCCACAGATAAGTTTACATTTTACTGTAGGATTGCATGTTATCCTTGTTCATGAATAAAAAAATTACTCTTACAGATGCTGACAAAGAGTAGTTTTTAGGAGAAACAATTCTTTCCAAAGAAATTTCACATTCATGTTTTGTTTTAAAACAAATTTTCTCATTGCAAATCCATATCTATATGATTTTGAGCAAAAGCGTTAATATTTATTTAGCTTTTTCCACAATTAAACTACCTTCTAATCCTTAGCAAGCAAAAGGCATATGTGAAAAATGAAATATAATTTAATTTAAAGGGGACATAGTAAATTGTTTAGTGAGTGAAATTGCATATCAGGAAAGGGAAAAGAAAAGCATTTGCAACTTAGCAGACATTCTCACCATAATTTCTGAATATAGTCCTAATCTCCAAGTATAGATTTCCCCCTGCCATCCTTTCTTTAATCTTCCCTTTAAAAAGAGTGCCACATACATTTGTGACAGAATTAGGGAAAACAAAATACACCTAAGAAAAATAAATGCATTTTCTTTCATGGTGGTGAATTCTATGGCTTGGCTCCCCTAGTACCTGGCCCCTTTACTGTGGTATCCAGCCTGCAATGTAAAGTTGGCACATCCTGTACATGATCAGAAACTTGGAACAGTCACAGTGAACACTCAGTAAAGGAAATAAACACAAGAGAATACTAATCTTTGGCTGAGAATTTCCCAATTCCTATTTTGTAGTTTCACCTTTCTTTTCAGATCAAGGGACTGTAAATTTTGCTTCCTTAACAGAGAAAAAATGTTGAGTAGAAGCAAAGTTGTCTGGTGAAAATCAGAAAAAAAATCTTGTAATACAGAGGAAAAAATGCAAACAAATACAGTCAAACAGAAATGATTGGCAAGTTTTAAAAATCACTGAACATGTGCTGCTTTGTTTCATTGTTATAACCCTGTACTACCTTATGGCACAGAAAAATTCTTATTTCTACTGAAGCTGTGGGTAACCTACAGGCATTAGAAATACATATTTATAAGTAATGAATTAAACATTGATGGAGAGAAACAAAATAAGCTCCCTAATTATGTAACTGGGTAAAACAATGACCTGGAAGCCCAATAGGTAACAAGCAAAGATAAAGCAAACAACATCTGTGGAAGTTGTTTAAGGCTATTTAAAGGCTTCTGTTTCAACATAAAGACTTAAAATAATTATTACATAACTTTATTCATACTTATTAGAAATCTCATAAAAGAGCCAGTCCCATCTGGTTTATAAATCCTAGTAATCCACTAATCTAAAAATGGATAAAGGTCAGAAAGCATACTACAACTGGAGTTTTTTAATGTCTACTTTTTAAAAATATTAAATAAGATTACATATATAACTGGAATCCATGATCTCATTTCAGAAACAAGATTGCATATAACAATATTAAGTCCAGAAGGAGAAAACAGGCAGTTTCTCATTTTTAATGTATTCCTAATTTCTATTAATGGCACCTTCTGAATACTTTCATACTAAGCAGTTTTCATATAAGCTATAAATTAACCTTTAAGGAATGCTTTATCCAGTCACTTAATATGAAAATACAATAGAAAAATGCCTGCCTGTCTTTCAAGTAAAAATGCACATATATCAAAATGAAAGGTTTGGCATTAACTTTGGAAGACATATTAAATAGCACTCGAAAGAAAATTTCAGGAAACTACCCTCATGCCTCCTTAACCTCTTAATATTACAAGGCCATGAAATTGTGAATTTTAACCCCTGTTGGGGATGTAAATTAATCTTCACAGGTTGCAATGTGATAATCACGCAGTTTTTCTTACACAATTGGTTGAAAGAGGAAAGCTTGTTAAAAGCTCTTTAATGACAGAGCAGTCAAAACCCAACATTGTTGCTTGAAACCTTGGAACTGGTTCAGTGCTTAAGAAATCAGTCCCAGCAGTTTTAGAGCAATTACCTACATCATCACAACATAACTCTGAGGAAAAAATGGGACTTAGGTGAGACATATCCACTCTCTGTGAGTTCAGGTTTCTCTCTCATCCATTGGTCAGACCTCTCAGATGGAACTACAGACACAAAGAGTCCCTCAAAGCAGGTGACCTGCTTCACTACTCATCACTTGGAAACAGAGAACTGCAAAAAGTGAAGATCCCATGCAAGTGTTTAAAAAAAAGCGCATCAATCATCTATGAAAATATTTTCTCCTTAACTATTGATAAAATGGCTGATCATTCCCTACATTAATATAGCAGATTGTCACAGTACAAAGATTTTTTTGGAAAGGTGGTGCTTCTGGGAAGCAAATTGAGCCCATTTGGGTTGCCATTGAGACTTTCAAAATTATTAAGCTTTTATTCCTTATTTTACAGAATCTGTAAAATCACATGAAGTTAGATATTTAAAATACTCAGAACCTCATGAATCTGAGAGTCTCCATCTAAACAGACAGAAAAAGTCTTCTCATTGCAAAAGTTTGGGTACATATTTATTTGCTGCTGTCTTACTATCATAAAATCAGAGAAGAATGGCTTCAGATTTAGACTGGTCCTGAAAGTGAGCTATCAGAACATAAAACAGATATTATTGCCTGTCTTGTCTATTTAAACCTTATCTAGGTCCAATCAAAATGCTTCACAAAGGAACAAGTAAGATGACCTAAGAACAAGTAGGCAACTCCCAGAAAAGCAAATTACAAGAAAAGCAAAAAACAAAACAAACAAAAAACAAAAAAAAACCAACCAAACAAAAAACAAACAAACAAAAACCAAACAAACAAAAAAAAAACCCAAAAAACCCAAACCACAAACCAGAAAACTTTTATCCTTTACAGATGATGATTCAAAACTTTGGGCTGAGAGAGTATTAGCAAATGTTTTGGGGAAAAAATGGTACTGACTCTAGAAGTAAAAATGAAAACAGCTCTTGTTCAAAGTATCCTCCCTTTAATGTTAAAAATAATTTTAACACAAAATTTCTTACTTTATTCACTGGCTTTGGGATGCTCATAGAAATATTTGAGGTAAAACAAGTCTACAATTATGACCTCAATATTTATATAGGACATTAGGGAACACAGATACTACATTAGTTGTCACTGATTTTGCCTAATATCGAAATAGTTATTACAGGACCTGTTTTGTTACTTTTGACTTATTACCAATGTTATTATTACTTAGTCTCCCTTTCTAAGGTGCTTACAGAAATCAAGAGATAAAAATAAAATGAATCTATTGGTCTGTTATACTTCAGTCTGAATTTCACTGTACAGTATTTAGCAAAACAATTTAAAATTATTTCAGCATTTAGAGATACATTCCTAAACAAGATGTTGATGATGTCTTGCTTTGAAACACAGAAGACAGCTTTTCCAAATACTTAATATTGCAAACAAATTTATACTGAAAATAAAATAAAGGACAATGAAAAAAATAATTCCTCAATAATCTAGTTTTCATTCTATTGTTATCATAATCTTGTTTATTGTCTGAAATCCTTGCTAGTTTACTGTTCCATAAACAGTATAAACCTGTATACATGTCAAGAATCAGATCATCAACTAAAATATTAGAATTATGGAAGGTAAATCTCTGAAATCTTTCAAAAATGCCTCACAATGTCAATATCCTACCATCAGTCACAAATTATATTATAATTAAGTTCTTTGCTTTCACACTGTATTGAAATAAACTGCCTAAGCTCCCTCAGAGAAAATAAATAGTAATCATATAACTCTCTTAAGGTGCCATATTTAAATGTGACAAGCAAACATGTTCTTTATCCAAGTAATCAGGATTATAATCTGTACCCTGCTATAGAGAGGGTGTAGTGTGGAATATCCTAAACTCCCGCAAATATACCATGAAAACTGTTAACTGGGCAATAAATTCATCACTTATTTTCAGCAAACAAACAAAGCATGCTCTTTTTTTAATGCTACAAAACACTATAGCCTGTTAAAATCCACAAATGTAAAAAATTAAAACATATTATAGAGACCACAGAATACATTATGGAGTGATGGTTTAATGGAATCCACATATCCAGCATTCAAACCTGTAAATAATATCTGTAATGCTGTCATATGAGTTTATGTTTATAATAGATCTAGCAATTCTGACATCATGATTAAAAATCACCAGTGTATATAAAAACTAAAATATTGCCTTGTAGTTAAAAAGTCTAACACTGTTTCTAATTTTAAATTTTCTTATCATTAAGAAAATATCTTCTCATATGAATTAACACCAGTTATTTTATACAACGAGTCTAGAGAGATTTCAAACTAAGAATATATTTTTGTCATTTTCCTGAAATTAATAAAAAAGTACTTCTGGCTCAATAGCAGTACTAATGAAAACATCACTTTAAGTAAAAACCAAAACACCCCATACCCTTCCATAATCACAAAACATTGTCAGGTCAAGAATGTAATAATTATTTTATCAGTTGGCAATTTATACCTGCAATCATGTCGTCCACAGTACTCATCTTCAGCAATACCTGTTCAATTAAGCCAACTTCCGTGCTGGTCTGTAAATTACGGACACTTTTACGTAGAATTGCAGTGAACATACTCCAGATTTCTGCTTGGCACGTTACATCACAGTGCTCCAAAAGCTCTGACATGCATGTAATGCTCTCTGCATCCTGGATTATAAAGTTCATCTCTAGATCAAATTCACCACCAACCAGCTAAAAAAGAAAACAAGAACAGCATTACAATGTGAAATACAGTTTAGTATCTCTCATACCTTCATTGTGACCAATACAGAATATGTTTTATATAGTTAGAGAAGCAACTTTGATAAGAGAAACTTACAGCTATGCTTTCTAAGAGCAAATGAACAATCATGCTATGCAAAACAATGCTTGTAAAAAATACACATACTAATATCATAAAACAGATCCTTCTATTTTGTCACTGTGTTGAATATAGCATCTCAATAAAATAAAATATATTTGAAGCATTCCTTCCTATGAAGTAATTGAAATGATCGCATGGCCCAGATAGATGTAGCGCAGAACCTGAAAAGCTCAAGAAGCAACTGAGGCTTTTCCACCATTCTCATAAATTTGCCTACTCAAATATAAAAAGACAGTGAAATTAACTTAGCTTTTTGTCCCGATATAGGCCAACATTTCCCTTACTTATATGTTTGGAAGACTTTACTGCCTTTTCCATTGTCCTACCCAAACAGTCATGCCCCAAAAAAGAACAACTCATCTGCTCTGGAGTAACGCAGACACAGAAAATTTACATTATTACACCACACATCAGGTCATTGTGTGGCCAAGGAAAGCTGCTGACTGGTGCAAGGGAGAGACTGTGCCAGGAAAGGAGCAAGCACTGAGATAAGAAGTGAGTTAACAGCAGCTGATGAAATGACAGCCTGACTCCTATCCATCCAGGTACTGGTAAAACACTACCCCCAAAGTCCTAAGCTCCAACTAAACCGCAAAACTACCAGGCACGTATTAGGAGTGAGAGAAGCAAACCAGTAATAGAAGATACAGTCAAGACCAAATATACCTTCAGGAATGGAATTCAACATTTTTGATCAGTTATTTGTTTAACTTATAAAAGCTGAACTCAAGACAATCTACTAAACCAAATATGAAATTTTGCTTAAAAAAACAAACAAACCTTTTAACGGCATAAACATCTTTCAATTCTGAAGGAAACACAGCCTGACTCTCATGCGTCCTACTTTATCCTAGTACCTTCGAAGAATTTTGAAAGTACCAGTGTGAAATTTCACAGAATCATGGAATCAGAGCATGGCTTGAGTTGGAAGGGACCTTAAAGATCATCTTGTTCCAACCACACTGCCATGGACAGAAATATTCCACTTGACCAAAGTTACTCAGAGTCCCTTCCAGCCTTGGTCAATCTCTCTGGGAAACATGTTTGAGTACTTCACCACTCTCACAGCAAAGAATTTCTTCCTAACATCCACTCTAAACCTTTTCTCCTACAGTTTAAGGCCTTCCCCCCACTACCTATCAGTACATGCCCTTGTAAAAACTCCCTGTCCAGCTCTCTTTTAGGCTCTCTTTAAGTGCTATAAGGTCTCCCTGGAGCCTTCTCTTCTTCAGGCTGAACAAACCAATTCTCTCAGCCTGTCAGCAACACTAATTTCAGTAACTGTAAATATATTACACAAAATAATGGAATAAATTTATATTAAAATAATTCTAAGAATTTTTGTTCTATTTGTTTAATGGAGTTATGTAATTAAAATTTCAATGACAAGTTTTAAATTAAAGCTATTCAAATAATTATCTATTACAAGTGCATAATTTCAACAGTCAATTTTAATAGAAGGAAAATCTATGGCCTATTTAAAAGCAGTTGGTATTGACTTCAAATTAAACTCTAAAAAATAAGCAAGTGGAAACTATGCAAACTTTTTTTAGTGGCTAAGCCTATCCAAATATTCAAAGACTTCTTTCATATCCCATCTTCAGACAATTAATACAAGTAAGCAAGGACTAGCTTTGGCTTCCACCCTAATTCATATTTTGCAGTCACTTTCAAATTACTTTTTCCTCTATCAATTAGTTGTTAATATTAATTATAATTTTGTAGCATAAAAGCTTCTAATATGCTAAATATATAAATTGACTACCTCCTTAGTTCTCCTGAGACATTTAATTACATTCAAATAAAAACTATTATCCTAATTATAATTAGTACTTTAATTTAAAACTTGTGACTGCATATCATATATTTGCATATTTGGTAAACACAATGTGTACCAAAGGAAGCCAAAAAAATGACAAGATTAGAAGCACACTATTTCTGTGGTCATTTGTTAGAATTATGAAACAGTTTCAGAGTTTTTACTCTTTTTTCAAGAAATCCAGAGTTTTTATTTCTGAAAACAGCAGCAACCTGTCCATACTTCATCAGCAATCTGCATTGTTGTGTTTTCAGATATCTCTTCACCAGGATGTGCTTGAGATTATGTTAAAAACACCCAGAGCTAAAAAAGCCACCTGTAGAAGGCAACCAATTGAGCTGTCTTACATGATTACCCCAAAAAGGAAATTAAAACCTTCTGGAAGTGTCTACTTTCCTCCATTTTTTTCCATGGAGGAAATTTAGGATGAAAAATTGTATCTTCTGAGTCTTCATCACTGGATACATTCAAAAGCCATGTGGTCACAAGTCAGGACAACTGGGCTTAGTTGGCCCAGCTTTTGCAAGAGGGTTGGATCAGAGAACCTCCACACTTCTGTTTCAACCTCACAAATTCTGCGATAATATTTTGACAGGCTACCTTCAGACTAGATATGCTACCCACCATTTGGTTTTGATAAGTTTGACTCAAAAACAAGGAAAAACTCCAGTTATGCCTCAGTTGGAATGAAGAGGTGCAATGCAGATTGATCCCCTTTCCTCCAACACTACTCACTGTAAACTTCTAGTTAATTTAAATTAATAAACTAATATAGAATAAGTAAGGCAGATGGAAATAATTCACTACAGACTAAAATAAATCAAACGGTATTTGCTTTCTAATGTAAATCAATATACTAATATTATAAGTGTCACTTAAGTGTTATTAATATGCAACACAAATAAAATGAAATGAAGTCTATGTGTCAGTCTAAAGTGACAGGATATTTCTGTACTATTAAAACCAAGACATCTTATTCTATAAACAATCTCAGAAAATCTGCATCAAAAATACACTGAATGCTCATAAAATTGGTTCTATAAAGAATCTTCTGGGCTACAGGCTATCCAGCAGGTGCTACAATTATTTCACTTACTCAGTTGGCTACAAGAAATTTATAGTCCATCAGGGTGACTGCTTATTTCACCAAAGAAAACATGAAAATGCTCCTATTTTCCCTTAACTTCAGTTTAAGCATATTTTAGACAGTAAAAATGTTCATAATTATCATTAAAATCAACTTCCTTAGTAAAGGGAACAAATTAATGAACTAAATGACGATGATAGCAAAAATGCAGGAAGGTAGGGAGAGGTGACTTCTTTAAAGTATTCATCCTAAATTCATAATGAATTAAAAATATTAACAGTTTTGATAAAAAGAAGTCTAAGATGACAAGGAAAAGCTAAACAAAAGCAAGTATACAGACATAAATGAACATGGTTAATTTGTGTTCGGGAAATAGAGCAGGCATCTCTGCTTTAAAATGTGCACAATCCAATGGAATTCAGCCAATAAAAGAAGAAGAACATTCAGTACAAAAAAAAGTATCCTCTAACAACATTTCTGCAGGTGGATTTCCCAGGGAGGACAGTAGGTAAAGAGGAATAACCAGTCTCCACCACAACACAGGGAGGCAATGAGCTGGTAAAGTGCTGACATCAATGATAAGGACCAGCTTTGCTGAGGAGACAGAAATCACTAAATGCAGTTAAAAACCAACTGCTGAGAGCTGTAAAGATTCTTCTGATATCAACTGTCCAGAAAACAATGCCTAAAAATTCAAAATTAATAAATGCAAACTAATTTAACATTAATATAATTTTCCTCATGTGTACAAGACAACAGGCTCCAAAGTCTGATATTATGATCCAGAAAAGAGATCTTGGAGCCTGAGAGGGTGCTGCTTCAAAAAATTATGCCATATTAAAAACTGCCAATAAACAACTAAATATTCATAATGAATTTGCAGCTTTCTAAGTTGGGTAAAACTGTGGATGCAACACCATATACCAAAAAGTTAAATATACTTTAAAAAAGTATCTTATTTTTAATATAGCTCCTGTAATAGACTTCTGTAATAAGACAAATTTCAGCTAGAGTACAACATGAACACTTCAATAGAAATCCTCACGGAAGACAGTATGCCATACCATAAATCAGTGCTCTTTCCATATCATACATCTCAAATACAATCTTTTTTTTATGTCAAACACTAAGTTTTTGCATTCTTCAAGGGAATATTTAATATTTAGTAAAGACCAAGCTTTCACTATGATTAAGTATCCTAAGTATTGCTTGTACTTTTATATATTCTGCATTTTTCACAGCTCAATTGTAAGAAATGAAACATCAATCTAATGTTCAGAAAATGGTTACAGGTGTGTTAACTGTGGTCAACAAAAAACTCCTCCCAAATTGGTAATGAACTGCCAGTAATAAGCAAGTTAAACTGGATTCCCCATGCTGAGATTGCTTATAACAGGTTGACACTCCTTGCAAATTGCTCTACACCACCATTCTCAAATGCAGCTGCTTTCCTCAGAATCTCCATTTTTAGGAGTATTATGGCCATTCCTCAGTAAGTTTCTACCATTCATCATGCTATGCAATAAAAGGGTTTCTTCCTAAATTGCCACATCTCTGCAGAACTTAGGCTGGTCTTTTACACCCTTTTGAGCTAGCACAGAGAAGAAATACTCCCCCAACATATCTCAGATAGCATATTCATACCAGTTCATTCTATAAGTGAATAGAATATTTCAGCTGGATGTGACCTAGAAGAACCACCTAGTCCAAGTGTCTGACCATTTCAGGGCTGTCTGAAAGTTCAAGCATGTTGATAAAAGCATTATCCAAATGGCTCTTAAATGCTGACAGGCTTGGGGCATCAAACAAATTTCAGAAAGCCTGGTCCAGTGTTTGCCTATCTTCTTCATAAAGAAGTGCTTTCTAACATTCAATTTAAATCTCCCCTGGTACAGCTTTGAACTATTCCCATGCATCCTGGCACTGCATACCAGGGAGAAGAGCTCAAGAACTTCCCTCTCCACTTCCTTTCCTCATGAAACTGCAGACAGCAATGATTAAAAACAGTATATTAGAGCTATATAAACCAAAGTCTTAAAGCATTTACATCTCTAAGTTTGCAGTTCATTGCTGTCAAAAAAGCATTTTCTAGCTTCCTTACAGTTGGAGTCCTATTTGCATTTATTTAAACAAAAATCAAGAATATGAATCCCAATACTAGACAGACAGTGCCACTGAAAAATTCAAGTATCACAATACTATAATTGCTAAAGCCCTAATCACATCCAGACCTAATCATCACCAGGTCACTCCTACATTCTCTCTCCTAATTAAGTAATATCATATTTGCTCTCCTTTTTCTAAAGGCAAAAATAAATGAAGGCATACCACTGTCAACATAACAACCTCCCTGTTTTAAACTGAAGCATTTTAAGTGCAAATATATACATATACAACCAGAATTAAAAAAAAAAAAAAAATCTCTTTCTTGTAGCTACATAGGAGGTAAACAGTTTGGAAACAAAATTATTAATTCTCTTCCTCTCCCTAATGCTCATCTCTCATTTTCAGCATTACAAAACAGCTAACTCAGCATATGGCACAAGCTTCCACAGAAAAAGAGTTGAGAATAACCTACTCAAATGAGATTGAAAATCTCGTAAAATCCCAAATCAATTAGTTCTTTTGAAGAGAAAATTAGTAAACATTTAACTCTTGATAACTAAAGCCATCATATAACATGGAAGGATAATTTTTGTCAAAACTGGAACATCTTTTCTGCAAAACAAACTGAACTGATTTCATAATCACCAATGAGAATTCCAAATATGTGGAATCAGACTGCTACTGTTTCTTATATAAAGACAGGCAACAGTATAAGCATTAAAACACAGTTGCGTGAGAAAAGCAGTAGTGGACTTAGGCAGGAGAAAAACAGGTTACTATTTTATGGTCATTAACTAAAACCTTAAACTTCTAAACAATTAATTCAGATTTTTAGGAAGATTCTTCTTCAACTGCATGAAAGAAGATTTCTTTAGGCAAAACCACTTAGAATGCTAAATAGAATAAATTAAATTGTTCAGTGACAAAAATGTGTGCTGATCATATGCACTTGTTAACCTAAATATATCAATTTAACTACAGAGAAAATCACAGCTAAAAAAACATAAGAAGGTATGTTTCATAACTGGTACACATTATTTATTTTTAAATTAAAAAATGGCAGTCCTCAGAGATTCGAATTACAGCTATGTGTATCTGGGATAATTTTCACAATTCTTTACCACTATTGGAAAGTAAAAGATGCTTCATGGAAGTGATTATCTCAGTGGTTTTAGCTGCAACATCAGAATGAAATAAATATTTTTCAGGGAATGTAGTACTTTTTACTGACTATAAAAGGACAACAAGTTCAGACAGGCACTTCTAAAGTTATGCCAGAAAAATCTTAACCAATGTGCTCACAATATCTTTTATAACCAAATGACAGCACTAAAAGACTGATTCTCATTACAACAGGATATAATTCTGCACAGTAACGTACACTTTTAAACAAGCCTTCCTTCATTTAATTTCAAAACCATTTTTACTCTGAATAATATATTGCACATACTCAGTAGTTTGTCACTAAGGGAATGCTACCTAGGAAGTTTATTGACAATTTTAAAGTAATCCAAGAAATTAAATTTTGTTTTAATATTTGCTGTGACAATATGAATGAAGTAACATGGTAAGCTTTTAGTCCTTACAAGAATGTGCTTGTTATTATGCAAGCTTAAAAATACCCCATGAATTTAACTTCATTTTCTTTCAATTTTCTTTGAGGGAGGAGGATACTCCTGTAGGCGGACCAACTCCAGTAGCAGATCAACTGCATATACATATGATTTACTGAGACAACTATCAATTACACTCAGATCGCAAAGCTGTATAACACCCTTGACAATGTCAGACGTTTCCTAAGCATTGTGGAGGCTTAAAGAGAAAAAAGGAAGAAAAACCCAAACCAGAAAACAAAAATGGGCTATTCACCAATTTCTTAAGCTGTTTACCTACTGCAAAAAAAAAAAAAAAAAAAAAAAAAAAAAAAAAAAAAATCATTGTTTTGGGGTAAGACAGGAATTAGTTTGATGAAGTTCAAATACCTGCCTTCATAAAAGCTTCTTTAGCACAAGAGTCAGATTCCTTGAAATAAAAAGTCCTACCTCTCTAGAAGGAATGCAAAAAAAAAAGTTTTAAAGTGTGACACAGGACAAATCTTACCCACTCAGAAGAACCTGTAAAGTACTCCAACCACGTCTGACAGAAATGAAGACTGATCAAAGTATTTTACATAAAAGTACCTAATCCAAAACACTAACCCAAAAGTCCTCCTCATGGTCTCTTGTTCCTGAGCCACTAGAAGGGGACACTGTTCCTATTTATTATTTTGATCTCCACAAAAGCATTTTTGGCCAAAGAAGAATATGAGCTTTTACTTGAAGATGTTGAACCTGAAAAATTAAAGACTAAGCAATAAAAATTGCAGGTTTATTTTCGGTGGAGCAAAATTAAAACAATTCTCAAACTTGTAGCTAATTTGTTTTCAGTTTATCTAGCTAAGTTTCTCTTATAAATTACTTCTGATCTTGACTGAATCACAAAAGAGATCAGCCAATTAGATAATGGACTTTCTTACATCAAAAAAGGTAACAGATACTCGGAATTTATTTTAATAAATGTAATCAAGCCACTTAGTTTTGCCACATATCTGAAAGCAAAAATTCAAAAATTATTTTTATGAACTGTAAAAAAGTTGATTAATGAGCACAGCTTAAAGAGCATTAAAAATAGTATTACTAAACAGACATTACCAGTTCATTTTGCTTTTAATACTTCATAGCCCATTCTTACCTGTCTTCTATCACTTTCAATAATAACTTTAAAATCAAGGTACAAATGCTAGTATAGTATAAGCTCATGCTTCTAATTGCCTGTTTTCAATAACCAGGTGTATTTTAAAACAAGTTACTTGGTGGTGGTTTGGAATTGTGGGGGTTTTTTTGGTTTTAGGGAGTTGTTTTTCTCAAAGGTATTTTCTTTGTTTCTGAGCCAGAAGAGAAGCAAAATAAAACAAGGAAATAAGCAAAATAAAAGAAATAACTGAAAGTCACAAAAGTCACAAAACATAGATAAACATTTTTTGCAAGTACTTTGTAGCCTCTTCTACTAATAAGACTAAGCACTTGCACTGCTGAAAATTGCACAGCCAAATCTAATAGGTCAGCAGCATTAATTATTTATTTTTCAACAGTCACAAACTATAATGTATATAGTTTGGGGTGTTTTAGGTGTTTTGAATGATATATTATCTCTATAAAGCAAAACTTGCTGAGATCTAACATAGTTATCAGAGAACATCACCAAAAAATTGAAATTCTAAGAAACATTAAGCTGTCAACAATTACACATTGATTTAAATCTAATTTGTATTTCACAGCAAACACTATTACACATTATGTTTGTGCAAACAGCAATGTCTGTTTTTAAAAGACAACAACTGGAAAAACCTTTGATACATGCATGAATGAACCTTTTTTCCAAACTTCACATACAGAATCAAGGAGAATGAATTTGCAATAAATACTAATGGAAAATTTTAGTCAACAGAAGTTGCTCAGAACAATTGTTTTATAAATTTCTTTGCTTATTATTTCTTTTTTTTATTATTCAAACATACTTGTCAAAGCAATTTCTTCTTTGTATGTTAACTCACAGATGTAGTCTGTGACTAGAACAAATTGCAACAATACAGTTAATGGAATTTTAGTCTTGGAAAATTATAGGATTTATTTCAGAATAGTCTATGGGATTGTTCCCTGGTACATCAAGGACACATAACAATTAAAGAATTAAAACATGACAAAGAAAGTTGATTTATGAAGATCATGGTGTGATCATGGCTACCTACATACTTTGGCTAAGATCAAAAAATAGCCACATACCATCAGGACAAAGCTCACTAGCCCCAAGTACTAGCCCACTGTTTTCGTCTGTAAACTCAAAATAATCTGCAGGCTCTCTGATTGAGAGAGGTACAATCAGGAAGGCAAAGTGGTTGCTCTTACAGGGCATTACCTGTTTTTTCCTTACTATTCAGGAGAGCTCTCTTATGTGCCACTTACCTTGCTAAAAACTAGCTTGCTTTTTTTATACTACTGCATTGTTCTTTGGTAAGAAAAGAAATTTCTTACATTTGTCTATTAAGATTAGCTATTACCTACTTTAATTTCTAAAATAAATAATGAATTTTTATAGTGTCCTATTCTCATGTCCACTTTTTTCTTCAGTTTTGGTGTTCTTTAGAGTCTTTCACTGCTTTCATAATGAAATGTTTAATTCCCCTCTTGTCACACAACACTCGACAACTCTTAAAAGCCCAGAAACTATAAATCATGGCTATTCAATATTTAAAACCAAAAAAATTAAATTAATTTAGTTATTACAGTGCCATTTTCCAACTGATACCTATAGAGGTACTTTAAAGATTAAGGGCAGAGGGATAGCCCAGGCAAACCACAATGCCAGGTATAAATGATCTCAAACAACACTGGAGTGAAATGTGCACAGCACTGGTCTTAACTTTATTTTGCTGAAAAGCAGGAGTTTAGTGGGAAGGTCCTTAATTCTCAACATCCTACTGCCTGCTTACATCAATAATTTTGAAATATGTAGTAATATTTTTGGTTGTTGTCAGCATTCTGAAAGCTGAAATTTCCAGTGGCAATGTTCATCACCAGCTAGAGAAGCCCTACATTCAATTTCAACATGCTCATTTTCATCAATCTTTCATTTTTAATTAACTACTTACCATGCAGTCCTCTGCTCCAAAAAGTCAATGTGTGAGAAAACAACCCAGTGTTTGGCACAGTGAAAAGCCCTCACTCACCTCTGAACAGTGACTCTTTAATCATTATAGAACTAATACTGGGCATGAGCTATAGTTCTATTTAATTCTCTGTATACAACTTAACCAGGTTAAAGCCAACAGTAAATGCAGAAGTGCCAAGCAGAATTTTTCCTTAAAAAAAAAAAAATGTAGAATCCAGGAAATAATAACAGAACAACATCTATTATAGACTCAGATTTATTTATGGAGCTTGAGCAAATGCTTAATGTAGAATCTACCTAATTCTTGTTAAGACAGAAATGCTTATTGACTATATTTTAAAAATAAGCACAGTCAAATGTATAAACAATCATGGTTTTACCTCAAACCTTACTTTGTTCCAATTTTTCCACATACATTTTAATTTATAACTAGCAAAACCCTTCAACTATTACAAAAAAAATATCTCAGGAAACACCATAATTTGCAACAGCATAATATTGCCTAGTAGGCAAAAAAATGCAGAATACATATACATGAATTTAAGATGTCAGGGCTGGGAAAATCAATAGCCATATAACTCCTGTTACTTTTCAGTTTTGGTTGTCTGAAGTTGGTTAATTTTTCAAGCAAAGGCAGTCCATACATTCTTTAAGGTTCTGTGTTTCTTTAAGAAAATCAATACAAGTTACACCATTTGTTACATTTTTCTTGTCCTCAAAAGTGCTCAAGATAAAAGGAATTGTCCTTTAAAACCTCTTAAAATTTTTTGCAATCCAATTTATTTTTTTCAAGTCCTTACAAGAATAAGCTGCCCTTTATTATAAGAGCAATTTCTGTTACCAAGATTTGTAAGGCTAGAATTTTTTGACAATATTTGTCCCCTTTGTTTCTCTAAATAACTCTCATATAATGTAAGAAATTTTTTTCTGGTTTGTGACTGGACTCCCACAGGGTTTTAGCTGCCATTAATGATTTAAGATCTTTTTTTGAGCAATGATAAAACCCAAAACCTCAGCTGCTAAAGGAGGCACCACATAGACCATAACGAATTGTTTTACAAATATTTAAGTGCATCCTAATTGCCTTCCTCCAAGCTTCTTCTTAATTTATTATGCAGCTCTTCATCCAGTGAAATATTTTTTTTAACTTACAGATGACACAGTTAAGAACAAAGGCCAGAATTATACGGTCATTTAGGAGGTGCACCTATAATGACAAAGGATTATTTTAGAGAAGGAAACAGAAGGGGAGATAAATAAGTGTAAGAAACAACTCATTAGTGGCCAGAGTTTTCCTTATGTAAGAAGCTTGTTGGATCTTCATTACACAAAGTATCTCAGCACTTGAAATCATGACAAAAGGCCAAATATTTACAAAAAGTGTAACAATATAGACTGGGCATATACTGAATTTTCTCTATTAGAGTGTTCCAGCCTCCCATTATTTGTGACACAACAATCTCTTGCTCCAGAAATAACATCATTGTTTCAATAGGCCAATAGATTTTCTTCCAATAATTCCTCAAATTCTTAGAGTCTTCACAGCCCACGGTAAGGAGTCCTACATTTTCCCCATGATTTGTGTAAAAATATCCTGTTATACATCTGCCATAGGTATATTTAATTTTAACCCTGCGCTACTTGCATTTTGAAAAGCAGAAATTGGGTGTTTTCTATCACAGTCTCCCCTTTATTTACTTATATTTCAAATACACTTGGTCAGCTCTTTTCCAAGCTGATCAATCCTACTTTAAGTCACACCTCATCTGAAATCTGTATTTAATCACACTTCTTACCCTTCATATTTTTTGCTAGTCCTAATATATTCATTTGAGACTGGAAATCAACAGAACTTCATACAACATTCAAAATACAGAGATATCATTATTTTATAGAGTTTCAAAAAAATTACTCCTATTGCTCATTTTTCCTTATTAATGCTTCCTTATATTTAATTCCTTTTCTGATTGTTACCAGGAATCAAAACATTTTCCACAAAGCTAACATCACTGTGAACCCATTTACAATAATGTCTGTGAGATTGCACAGTTAATATAGGGTAGCAGAAGCAAAATGAAGTTAGAACTTCTATTACTCCCTATAAGATAAGGAGAAAATAGACTTATGAAAAACCTTTTTATAAATACCTACATAAAATAAATCAAGTTACATAAGCACCATACATCTCTGTAAACAACAAAAAACCTTTCCCATTCATCTTTCCCATCATAAACTCCATTTATACATAATTGCTAACCAAAATTTCAAATGAAAGGATAGCTCTACTGATAAAGAATTAAGATCATAAGCTCTTATCACTCAAAAGGAAAAGGTATCCTCTCATCAGCACATTAGCTCTTAGCTAATTCACTTTAAAAAAAAATCAACCTAGAGAAGTGCTTACAAAAATATGGCAAGCAGCCAACAATATTTTTCAGCAAAATACTCCATCACACCTTAACATTTCTTCCATGTTTTTACACTAGTCCTATTAATCATTCACTCAACTGATGAAGCTTGGAGGAAACACTTCAGGATACACTTTTATCTACTCTTTAAAACTCAGACCCAGATTTTGAAAACAATATCACTGTGGACTGAGTTTCAAAACCTCCATCTGCAAATCTAATTACAGAGCTCCGTCTGTACCAAGAATTCCTTTCAAGGCATCATGTAACTGAGTAAAACTAAAATCACTATCATTTGGTTTGATAACAAGACTACAGATGAAGTGTCAATAATTACAGGGTTAGGTCTTACGTAGTGGAGGAAATTCAAGTGTTCTTAATTGCATTAAAAGAAAAATTGATATTCTGCGCAGTTAAAAATCGTCAAAAATTACCAAAGTACAAAAAAATTTATGACAATTTTTTTCTCTGTACATAAATAAGATTTACCTCTACTCATCAAATGCACATATTAATTTATTAGTAAGAAGAATCTAAAAAAAAAATAGAAGGAGGGGCTTTTCAGAAAAGAGGGTTTTAATCACATTAGAACACAATTTCAATCACAGTCCTATGTACCCATGTTTTATTAACAAAGACTTTGGTTCTAAAACATCAGTTGTCATTTGAAATAATTATGTTTGGTGATGCCTAACATATTATTCAATCATATTTTAAAAAAGAAATTAGAACACAAAGGACTTAATACACCTAACTTATTAAAAAATGCAAAAAAAAACAAACCTCCAAAAACCAGCATTCTAGCCACACGTAAATGAGAAAGTATGAGAAAAAAATCAAATCAGATTAGAAGTCATTCACATGAGACACCAAACTTCGTATTTGATTGGTTTTGGATCATCTCAAAAGAACTTAAAACACATTTTTGTTCTAGGGAAAAGTATAAAATACTAAGCAGTAAATAAAAGGAAAGACCTTCTAAACAAGGTCTTCTCAAATGGCTGAATTTAGTAATTGTCAACTTCTTACACAGTTTAGACAGGAGAATAAAACAGAAGAAGGAATTATAGTTACAGTTCACCCTTTAAAAATATCCAATGCCACAAATCCAGCAGAACCTACCAAAAGGACTTTTCAGATCTCATTTAAAACACTCAAATTGAAATATGCATATGTGAACGTTAAAGAGCAAGAAAGATACTTTGAGAAAGGCAATATTATTTTGCTATTTTGTATTTTTACCTTATGAAATGCATTCTTTTATTTCAATGAATATTTAACAACCAATTATTAATAACTAATTAATAAAGCATAGAAATTTTAATTTACGTTAGACTTTTTACAAATATATCCAGAGGCCTATGTCTTCATAATGATTTACATGAAGAGGGTGTTTTTCCCCTTTTGTCTGGTGTAAAATAAAATTAGTGCTTAATTTAGGTGAAAATGTTACTTGAGAGGAAATGGAACAGTTATATAAATGGGAAAAGCACAGCTATTTAAATAATCATAATTCATAAAAGCGCTTTCATAAGTGAGGTCTTCAGAAACAATTATGAACTGGCAAAATAGAAAATTTATTCCGGTGCTCTTTAATCAAATATATGATAATCAGAAGCAGTATGCCAATTCATCCTGTGTGTAAACAGATGAGAGCAACTTTGCAAGAACATAGCACAATGACTGCAAAATCTTGATCAAAAGTTCAAGCATGTCTCCTTCCATTCCTCCCCCCAACTTTTATTACATATAATGATATTCTTAACTTATTGAATATAGGCAATACCCATAATTGTGTTCTCCAAACAAACTACTTCACTTTCAATTGTTTCAGTTAACAAAACAACTAATTACTCTGTTAGTTCTTCTTGGGACACCTTCATTTAAGATATAGTTAGGGTTTACCTCCTCAAAAAATGCCACATTTAAATTCTCTCCGTAGGAGAATTTACCGCAATATATGAGGGAGGAGAAAAAAACACCTTTTTCCAACCTTAGCACTATCAGGACTTTGAATGCCAGATTAAGTTCTTCTATTTTTTGTATCTTTTAAACAAAAGATAGCTTTGATCTGATTCCGACCATCTATGCAATTTACCAATTACTCTTCATTCCTGTATTTCCTGTACAATTTTTTTGTTTGTCTAGGCAGCAGGAAAATCCACAAAAAAATGTATCTAGGCATAACTAGCTAAATAGAATTAAAGCACATGAAATTAAAGCACAACCAGAAGACAGTTGAAAGCTCAATCATAAAATGGGCATCAATCCCAAAGAAAAACAGGGCATGATCTAACAAGGTTATTACACCTACTCCAAAACAAAATGCTTGCAAATTAAGTATGGCAACTTCAAAAACATTTAGCACTTGAAACCACCTGAAAGTGCCTCAGTTTGTCCTCCAAGAAGTGTCAGTGAAACTTCTGGTGTCAAATTTGACTGTAACTTAACGTTAAGCATCATACGTCACGCCCTTCCTCAGTCCTACAGAGATGAGGATTCACTTTTGAATGCTTTTCCTATGCAGTTCTATGTGGAAAGAATCATCTATTGAGGTACTGTAACACAACTTCCAAATGCCTTTTCTGTGTTGAAAAGTAATCTCTAGTAGTGTAAATAATATAATTTTCAATACCAGTGGCAATATTGATGCAATTTTTAGCCTAGACACTTCCCCCACCCTTTGCTGGTAACTCAGATCCCCATTTTGCTAAGATACTGCAGGTTTGATTGACACTGAGAAACTTAAATTTTATTTTTTTCCCTCATTAATAAAGATGCTTTTTTACCAGCCTCCCTAACCTGATTGTTGATCCAAGTTAAATAGTTACTGCAACACAAGAGCATCTTGACAATTTTCCCCCAAGGTTTTGGTAGCAGAGGCCACACCAGCCCTCAATCCAACCACAGACAGCAACACAGGGAGAACTCATGAGGTGGGAGAGAGGGATAAATACTTCCTTGTCCAGTTTCACTCTAATTGAAGGGCCACGTCAACCACTCTATTCATTTCTGCTCACAGGTGAAGAAAACACCAAAAACAACAGTTATCCAAACTATCTTTAGCAATATATGACAACAGAGGAAGGATACAAAAGCAAATCAAGTTGGTGTAAAGTACCCTTATATCAAAATTCCCATAATCCTTGTCCTCTCAGCTCAGGACATATAAAATATCTTAGAAGTCTAAACAGAAATTTCCACAAAGCTCTCTCATCTAATTAAGTTTCTTGATAGTCCAGATTCCTGACCAATTCACATTTATAACAGTTTTCAAAAGACATTATATAAATCCTTTTAGAAATATCTAATAACTTCATTGTTAATTATTTTCAAATTGCATCAATTTCTTAAGAAAGATGAACTTATAGGATTCTTAAAAATACATTAAGACGTATTTTATAAAGAAGATTTATCATGCTCAGCCTTAAGAGTGATAGTTCCTACTAGCAGTATAACAACACTGTAATAAAAATACTTACATTTCTGACTACATGCATTAAGTGTATAATTAAATATCCTAAATAATATTTGAAGCTTATCTCAGATCACTGGTAGAATGGAATTTTTTAAATCCTACAAGATGTTACAAGAAAGTTGATTTTTTTTCCCCCAATTTTATTATTTTATGATGCCCATCTTTTTAAAACAAATGTCTTAGTATTTATGAGACACCACTGTTCCCTTTAAGCATATATATTTAATAATCTGTCTTTTAAAATTAATACCTATTTATTAAACCCACTAATAAACTTATTTAATCAATAACATAAATCATATTTTCCCTAAAATAAATAACCCAAATTTTATCTCAAACCATAAAAGCTAGGCACGTGTGCCACCAGCTGCAGTACAGGTGTTTAATGCTTAGCACATTTTCTAATACTTCATTACATGGCAGTTTATTAATTATATGTTCCTGTTTTACAAGCATAATTTATTTTTATGACAAGGTCACCCAACTAGCTGACCAAGGGAAGTCAGTCAATGTGGCTTTTTTTTTTTTATTTTAGCAAAGTTTTTGGTACCCTATCTTACAGTCCCCTTCTGGTCTAAATGTCCAGGACATGGCAAGACAAGTCCATAATATGCTGGATGAGCAATTGGCTGACAGGTTGGGCTCAAAGGTTTGTAGTTAATCAGGTTACATCGGGCTAGTGGCCAGCAATTAATGGGGTTCTCAGGGGTTCAATTTTAGGGTCAGTGCTGTGCTCTGCATGTTTTCATAAATGACCTTGATGCAGGAATTTCATGTACAATAAGTAGCATTGATAATATTAATAACTCTGATAATATTAAAAACTTTGATAATATTAAATTAGGAGGAGTAATATATTCCCTTGTGAGTAGAGAGGCCTTACAGAGAGATAAGGATAGACTAGAGAGCTGTCGATGAACAATGGCATGAAATGTCACAAGACCAAGTACTGGATTCTCTACCTGATATGGGTGTAATCCTGGTTATATGTACAAACCAGGGGACAATAGGCTAGGAAACTGCCCTGCAGAAAGGAATTCAGGGTTGATGGCAAGTTGAAGTCAACAGAGTGCCCTGGCAGCCAAAAGGGACAGCATAGCCATCCATCAGGCACAGCTGGGCAAGGGAGAGGCTTGTCACACTCTGCTCTGCACTGGGGCAGCCTCACCTCGAGAATGCAGCTTTGGGCACCACAACATAAGGACATCAAACTATTTAAGTGTGTCCAGTGGAGGGCAACAAAGACAGATAAAGATCTTGAGGGCAAAGACTTATAAGGAGTTGCTGAGGTCACTTGGTTTGTTCAGCTTGAAGGACAGAAGGCTGAGAGGTGACCTCATCACATTATACACCTTCCTAAAGGCAGGCAGCAGAGTGGGGAGAGATGATCTTTCTCTGTGGTGACAAGATTTCTATGAAGAAATAGAATGAATCTGCATCAGGGGAAGCTCAGACTGGCCATAAGCAAAAGCTGTTTAAGTCTTTTCACAGTCTGAGCACTTAAACGTACTTAATATATTAAATGCTATTTATTCTTTCACGCAGCACAAAAGTATTTACTGTTACATCAATAACAACCAGAATCACAAGACAATGTCAATTTGTAATCATGTTTAATAAAATAAATATTAAAATATCCAAGGTTAAAAGTTGCTGTGAAAACAATGAAAATATGATGGTCTTTAGAAAAAGCATTTTAAGATGTATGTGGTCACAACTCAACTAGACTTAGCACCCACAATATGTGAAAACACAAAGAAATCGTGACAAAAGACATGAATGATCAAATGTCATATCTATCGCATTTTATAACAAAAGCCACTATGGTCAGATGCTTACAGTTTCACACACAAGCCTTAGGTCACTGGAGTATTACAGGGTATTTTTCCTTCTTTTTAATTTGAAATCGTCAAATCTGAAAACAAAAATAAAAGTAATTTCCATCCTCTCAAAAGGCAAAAATCAACAACTCAGGGAGCTTCAAATTACAGAAAGCAGAATATGCCACATAATTACTAAGTAAAGCTATTAAGATGTCTCTACAAAAGTACTGTCCAGATATTAGCAAAGAAAGAAGTCCAAGAAAGCAGTCTTGTGAAAGACAAGATCCAATCTGAGAAAATTTTGACAGCACATGGTCAAAGCTGAACATGCTGAGAAAGCTTTGTACTGTTCTACTAGAAGTATAAGCTACATGAGCCTCTCAGTTCTTCATTAAAGAGTGATTTATAATATGCAGGAATGACCTCAACCGCAGATATTAAACCCACTAATTTATTTCTTTCCACAAATACTTATTTTTTGAAGACATCTAGAATTAATCACATTGAAAATGGGAATATCGTCAACACTTGGTAACTGAAGATGGTATACATAAGGGAGGCATGTTGATAAGTTCAGACACAGGAAAGATGCTAGGAAAGCTATGGAAGTCCACACAGCCTCCTCAAGATGTTTAACAGGTAGGTAAATTTGTTTGACTCATACAGCCTTACCCATCTGATTCCTAAGGATTTTGACTACTGCTATAAATAAATATTTGATAAATACATGACACTTGTAACTATCCTCTTCTCACTATTTGCTAAACAAAGTTTCTTTCAGCTACAGAAGTTTAATGAACCTGATACAGAGAGCAAGGTAGGAACACAGCCAAGATTTGAGCTGCTTTTTGGGTAGCGAGAAAAGTTTGGCTGCACCAGAAAAGTGGGAGGAAAACAAAAAAAAGATGGCTGGATGGAGGTCAGAGAACCAGGTGCTTTAACAAGTATGCAGAGTGCACAAGTCTGCCTTAACTCATCCACAGAACAGGAATGTTAGAAAAGCTTTTCAAGAGCCACAGCTGCTGCTGAAGCCCCAGGTATCTCACAAGTCCATGTGCACCAGACTGTCTGAAAACAAAGGAACTACATATTGGCCAGATTAAATAATCTACAGTGACTCAGCTAGAAAAAAAAAAAATCAGCCATTACCTAGTGTTTAGGATACTTACTCTGTAACATTTTTTAAAGTCCTTTGAAATAATTAAACATCTGACACTAAACATGTATTGCTTTTATTTTGCAAGCTATAAAGGATATGTCTGAGATCGATCTGTTATTTTCTCAGATTTCCTGAAGTTTTATTTTGCTCTTTGTTTTGATGGTTTTTTTTTTAAGTGCTACTGTGTTTAATAATCTGATTACATATTCTAACATGATGCATTAGGACTACCAATCTGTGGTTAAAATGGAGGAGGACAAAAAAAGCATATTCCTTTTTGTTTTCTTCTGAAATTCCCTGCTGTGATACAAACTTCACACTTTCCTAAAGGCAGATCAGAATCTGGTAATAAGGCGTGACATCTGTGCTAAGGGCTCCCTTTCCATTACAGAAGAGATGCAGCAACACTTGGGTTGGTGCTGGGGAAAAGTTTTAACCGGGTGGGAAGAGAGAGAGTTGGAAACTTCTTCCTTAGCGAACAAGAGGTCTCATGAGACAAATACATACCTTCACAATAATTAGTGACCACAAAACAACAGATGATGTTTCAAACCCTTGAACTGACTCCCACACGTGAAAACATATAACACTTTCTGTATCAACTTGTCACTTGCAATTACTCTCCTTAAGTTGAAAAATAACAACTACAAACCTATTCTAAAATAATCATCAGGTTCAGGATTTCAGTTTCAGGCTCTACCACCTGAAAAACTAGGAGATTTGAAGCACTAAACACTTTAGAAAAAATTCTTCACAGAAATGTTATTGAGCATTGGAACAGGCTGCTTAGGGATGTAGTTGAGTCCTCACATTTAAAAGGCTATTTAAGGTATTAAAAGACGATTTAAGGTATTAAAAGACTTGTAGGTGTGGAACTGAAGGACATGGTTTGGTGGTGAACTTGACAGTGCTGGGTTAATATTTGGACTCAATAATCTTAGAGGTATTTTCCAATCTAAATGATTCTGTGATTCTAAACTTAGAGACATCCTAAACAGTCATACAGAGAGCTAAAACACCCCCAGTTTAATAACCCCAAACTTTAAAAAAATAAACTCCCACACCACCATCCCATCACAATTTCACAAGGTGAAATCAAAATTTTTCAAAGGGTTCAAGTAAAATTCTTAATAAACAGAGAAATATACTTCCCCAAACTTTTGAGTTTCATCACATACCTCCTGTAGGTAAGAGACTGTGAGTGAAATTACCACTGTAGTGTTTATACACAAAAGTGAAACATTTCCTATTGCTGATGGGAAGGCTTCAAGGAAAGGAGGAGCACAGAAAACATTTACGAAATAAAGCTTCAATAAAAAATACACTCCAGAATTTTACCTTTGATCAGCTAACATTTTTCTGACAATTTTTTTTTAATTGAAATTGTCTTGGCCAGGACAAGTGGAAAGTTCCTGAAAGAAGCCTAACATAAGATTCTTAACATCACCACACTGATTTTGAGCTATTTTAGTGCTAGCTCCATGGAAACAAAGACATAATTGTTCATTCAAAAGGCTGCTAAAATTTCCATTACAAAATACGCTTATAAAAAGCCTTTACTTTGTGTTTTCATTATGAGAGGGAGAAGAGTAACTAGGTTACTTTCTGTACTTTAATGCAAGCTTCAGAGCCTGGTGTACAGATTCAATCAATGCTACCACTACAGTAAAAAGATCAATTCTGATGAAGCTTAGCAAACTGGGTGCAATTAAGAAGTCCAATTATCTTTGAAATTTTTAGGCTATTTGGTGTGTCAATCATCACACTGAGGAAACACTCAAATAGAAACATATATATGAATAAATTTGATTCACTTTATTTGATCACAAATTTGGTAATTAAATTCTTAAACTATAAGATGACTTTACAAAATTGGTAGAAATTATTAATAATTAGGGATTTTTTTTTGCAATGTTTATAAGAAAAATACATTAAAGCTTTCTTACTGATGAAACTTTATCTAAATATAACTAATACCCCTCCATATCAAAAGCACTCATACAAGCATTTTTTTGTTACATGTCTTCCACCTTGAAAGATGATGTTGTTTTATCCTATTATTTTGATTTAAGCCCTTTTGACATGAAAGAGATTTCTGACTAGAAGGACAGGTGATTAAAAACACCATCCACAGCAAAAAATTGTTTTCTCCGATTCCCATATAGAAGAGGGAACACCATGGTGGTTATCACACAAAATTGCTCACTGAGGTCATGGCTTTATCAGATGGGAGTACACAAGAGAAAAATACCTTATGTCACAATATGGTTCATAAATATCCACAACTGAAGGAAACACAAAACCTAAGTTCTACTGCCCTACAATAAAGACATTAAGAACAAAAGCAGAGGCAGTGAGTAAAAGTATACAGTCAGATGCACACACCTAACAAAAGTAATTATTGTAATGTGATGCTTACTTTCATGTAAAAGCTTGATTACAAACAGACTCAGATCTCCACTTACATGATGGTTAAACTGTAATGCTAAGAAAACTCTTGCTCAAATGGGATTCTGAACCCTGGGTTAAGGACCTGATGATGATATTAAATACAATTATTTCTCCAATAAATATCTATGATACTGAAAAAAAGACAATGGAGGAAAATGTTTGCATCCCCAAAGCCACCTCCTTGCAAAATGCTAGCCTGTTCATCTCTGAATGGTGTTCCAAAATGCAGAAGTTTTCTGAATATATTCTTGATATTGTATTCAATTTAAGCAAATTATAAATTTCTTCCAAAAAAGAAACATGATATTGCCTATGCTTAGATCTGGAAAGGACCATATAAACAGACACAAAATCTTTATTTAAAAATGCATAACAAGAAGACATGGATATTTTACTAACTCTTGGGTAAAGTCTTGCAGTGATTTTCATTCTATTAAAAAGTACATGTTTTTAATTTGCCCATGCACCTTTTAGTCATCTGTTCTTCTAATTTTTTTTCTAAATTAACAAGACTTCTATTGCAGAAAATCTTACCAGAAAGAAGTCCCTACACACTTAAGATCAAGTCACACCTCATCTCTTTTGATAAGTTCATTTGACTGAGCTTTATGTCATTTTCTGCAAGATGTTCTCTCACAGATATAAAACAAATTACTTTTGAAGGCAAGTAGGCAGGAGAAAAAAAGAAAAAAGCTTTACTAATACCAGGGAATAAAACTAAAATTAAAATAAAGTTTAAAAGGTACAATACATGTACTGTTAGAAATAAACTTATATGTGCATACATGTGCAATTATTTTAAAATAATTGATGCAAAAATATTAGAAAATAGAAGGAGGTGAAAAAGAAATGAAGAGTTGGGAAAAACTTAACAACCACTTATTTTTAGAATTTTATCATTCTTTAACAACAAAAATCTAAACAAATGCATATTGAAAAAACATTTTCTCCTAAGCAGCACTCAAGTTACCTTCCAAGAAAATAAACAAACAAAAAAAAGTGTGGGAGGGTTTTATCATAAGTCTTTAGAAAAACAATTGCATGCCAGAGTTCCTCACTCATCTGAGCCCAGCAAATACAAAGGCTTAATTCCATCTATTTTTGCCAAATTGTTAATTGCCAAGTACTTTTCTTTCATGCAATATTAACAAAGTTATAAAGGAGATCCTCTTTTTAGTCTCTCCTCCCCTTGCTTGTACTTTAAAAATGTCCTTATCTTCTTCCTTCCTAATTCACTGTTCTTTCTTCTTCATGTTATCCTCCCATTTTTCTTTAATTATGCAAGTTCTTTATGTTCTGTGAATGTAGCTACATGATAGTATTCAAAATTTGTTTATATACCCAGATATAATGCTTTAAGTTCTATTATTTTCTGAATTAACACTAAAATAGCTTTTATTTTATATTCACTTGTTCAGCTAGGAAGAGTTTTTCTAAAGATGTATCAGAAGAATCACTGAAATCGCTCTAATTACTGAACAGAGTTAATACACGTAAAAGCAGTGCATAAAAATATGCATGGAAATCAAAGTAAGAAATAAGGAGGTTTTTGTGGACCTTTTTTTTTTCCCAATATAGGGGTAAAACCTAGCATTATATTAATGCTTGGTTTTACCGATATACTGGTTTCTAAATGCTCCTTCATTTGTTATCCCTTGTTCATGAAGTTACTTTTTATTCCCAATACGGAATAAATCCTCAAACTCTTATCTGAAAAATGGTTATGTCTAGGCTATTCCTTCAGCACAGTTTTTTTTTTTCTGTTAGCTTTTTTAAAATTATTATTATTATTTTTACCTTTTTATAAATAAATTTAGATTAGTGAAAATCTTGCTTCTGGTCTATAATGTCTATACCAATATACAATTCTCAAGATTTACCACAAAATAATTATTAGAATTTTTAATAAAAACACAACACATGTCTTTCAGTCCATCACCTGAAGTTTTCTAGTACAGAAATTTAAGACCTAATGGAAGCATTGCTACTTTACAGGAAGCAATTTTTCCTATATATTCACTAGAGGTTCTCCAAGTTTTGATATTGAAAGGTGGGAGTGGATGTGAGCTGCCCTGTTCTGGTCTCTGCCATTTCCAGCCAGCCCCCAAACTGCTGTGACAACCTGCAGCACCCCAGACAGACACCTCCTGAGCAGGATGCTGATCCTCTGCTCAGCTGCCTGTATGCCTCAGGCAGCAGCCACAGGGGCAGGCACACCAATGTGCTCTTGGGATGAGGAACATCCCACTCCAGCAGGCATGTGCCTCCCCAGGGACAGCAGCTGCAGGTGAGTCCCACCAGAGCAGCAGCACCCCAAGCCACTGCCACTGAGGAAAAGCCTGAAGAATCAGCCCTGTGTGGCAGGGGGAAGCTGTAAGTAAGCAAAGAGCTGCAGGAAAAAATAAGCAAGTGAAGCACAGTGGAGGACATAGCTGAGAAGCAAGAAATGTCAGAGGGGTACTGCAATGCAAATGGCCCCAGCTGTGCTGCCCAGTGCCTGCTGGAGGAGCTGGGGTGAACACACAGTCACACATAGGGGCAATGAGGCAAGCTGGGGCTGGAGGGAGGAGAGGCATTCTGCTTGCCTCCAGCCTGGGGCAGACAGAGGAAAGTGCTTGGCTACGTGTTTGATTATTTAGCTCTCCCCAGTACTCAATTCAGTGATCAAAGGTTGTTTAACTGGCAATGAATTAAGTAAAAAAAAGACCAAATAAAAACTCTTTTGTTTACAAGATCTTATTAGACAAGGAGAGCAATGTCATTTACCCAGGCTTCTGTGAGGAAAAAACCCACCAGATCAGAAGGTGCAACATACAAGGGCACCTAAGGCTTTGACTTGTTAACTATAAGGAAAATTGGATTAACAATGGAGAAAATAGCCACCTTTAAATCTCAGCAGTGCATAACCCATTTTCATACTAACTGTAAATCAGTATGCAGTAACAGATTTGAGGGTGTGGTTGATTAATGGGACACAGACTTGAGCCAATCCCTCTGTGCAAGCTGACTCACCTCACCTCAAATACTTTTCTGCATTAGAGATATAATACTTGGAGGAAAAAGGAAATCAAGTAGAGGTACAATGTGAGAACACTACCTGAAGCTAATATACAAGTTAAGGAAAAGAGATGGAAAAAGTGCTATGACTATTTGCAGAGACACATCCAGAGAACAGAACTGAGATGGTTAATTTTTGTCTTCAAAAATTAGAGATTATCCCATAATCTTATCTAAAACTGTTTTCAGGATGATCACATGATTCTATTTTATTTAGAAAAATGTTGTGTCAATGTAAACCATTTTTTCAGTGAAAGACATTTTAAATTGCTGATGGTGGAAATTGCTGGCAAAAGGATTTAAATATTGAGCCTGGTTTCTTGGGTTTATTTAAGTAGCTAATGGTAGATTTTTCAGACACAAAACCAGTATGTGCTATTATAATAAAGTGTGCCTTATTCATCAAGTATTTGCTAGGAAATTGTAAATTCAAGTATAGTAAAGCCATACACATCCCACATAGAACTGCAAAGCACAGTCAACATAGTATCTAGCATCTGTGTTTGTAAAATCTTTGAAGGGCAAAGATTTATTGTTTTAGAATTCCCTCTATTTTCTCCAAAGCAGACTTTAAAAATCTCATGGTAAAACCTATAAAGTAAAATATTCATATTTTCAGTTTATTCACTCACTTCTACCAATGGCAGTCCTCAGACCTGTGTTTGTAATTACATTCAGCATTTCCACCTGCTTCCACTGTCAGTTGTCCTTACATTATGCTTATTAAGCATTAACAAAAGACCCTCTAGTATCCCACAGGCTTTTGTGTCTCATTGCTCTGTGCCTGCTCCAACTGACCTTGCTGTAATGCAACCAGAGATACACAATGTGCCTTTTGCCCAGGCCCAGCTGGTTTCCTTTTGACTCCCTTCTTTGTGCACACACAATGATGAAAAAATGAATGTCTTTATGCACTCAACTAATTTTCATAGGTAAGAAAACTATTTACATAGAGACTGTCATGCATTACTAAACAAAATCATTACAAATATATCCTTTGTAATAACTTTTAACAGATCTGGAAACAGAAACACTTCAAGGATGAAAGAATTTTTAATGTCAAACCATCAATCATTTTAATGAAAATCTATTACTGTAGCTTTATAATAGAAATATTATTTTCCAAATATTAGCATTAAACAGATTTCTGAGTCAACTCTGAATTTCATTTAACTTCAGTATATTTTCTGTATTGAAAAAGTAACACTGTCTTTTTTGAGATTCCAAGTATACTGAAAAAAGCCTTTGCTTAGCCTACCATTGAGGAACCAGGCATTTATTCAAAGAAATTGCCTAAAGAGGATTCCCTCAAAGAAGAACACACTTCATAAGGTATTTGAGATTTTGTCCTTTTCTTCTATAAAAACTATCCATCTGACAATCATGCACATGAAAATTTCTGAATTTATATTCTTACAGTAGTGCCTTAAGAAGTCCCTGCTCCAATAAAATGTTTACTGTTCTACACAGACCATGGAATAAGGAGTACAAATTTCATCAATCAGGACTTGTTAGTCTGAGTCCTTTGGAAAGTCTACACAAATGCTCATAAACACTTGTCAAATAGAAGTGCATTCAAAAACATATAGAGATTATCTTTCATTTTTAGTATTACCAAAAATAAATAGAAAAAAGAAAAGAGAGAGAGAATTTGGAAAGGCACCTCCATACCTCCATGAGTAGGCAAGACCATCCAACCAAAGCATGACAGTAGTGAAGGCATTAGGCAATGGCTGGCCACTGGCAGTTAATCCTATTTGTTTTCACATTCTACTACCCATAACCTGCCCTCTTCTCATATTTCTGGCATACAAGGCAGTGGCAAAACTATTTAGACCGAAAGCTCTTTTGCTAGATTTAGTGAAGTGCCTAGAAAATATGTAAGAGACAAGGAAACAAAAAATCTGTAACAAAGAGGACCAATCCTATTTTTTTTTAAATTTTATCATGCTTTTCTTTCTCTCCAGCAATACAAGTAACAGTATAGAACTCAGTGATACCTAATGGAATAAGAAATACAAAAAATAAATATTCTAAAAATTTGGAAGTAACAAGGTTTACACTATTCTTAAAGCTATGTAAGTGTGAAATCCCTTGGTACTCTGATGCAATTCCCTTAAGGCATCTGACCTCAGTTAACATCAAAAACTCAAAGAGCAACTACCATGTGGTAAAATTCCTTGAAAAAAATAACTTCCATCTTTATAAATAAAATACATTCATAATCTTTAAGGCTTTGTTAAAAAAATATCTTTTTAAATGAGTAATAAAATGTAATAATTCATGGAAATTTTAGAGTTCTAGCTAGCTATTGGATTTTAGAGGGTGGATAAATTAAGTTATAACACCTAAAAATTCAATGGAGAGCAAAAGTAAATAACTTAGAAAACCTACTGTGTTGCAAGCACTTACACCCATTGTAAGACAGTAAAATAGCAAGAGCTACCACAGTCCCAGATTCCCCCAGCAACAACAAAGAATTATAACTGAAAATTAAGTGCAGAGAAAAGAAAACCTGAAAGCAAAAAGCAATGCTACCAGGGCCACAGGCCAAAATAAAACACAAATTACAAAGCAAGTATCAAACAATTACCATTACTGAAAGCACAACAAAAAGAAGCCCCTCAAATCCTACCCTTGCCCCCCCAAAACCAAAGCACAGCAGCCTTTAATTCTTTTCTCCAACACATGTATTGGGGCCCCAAGTTAGCGCATCCTCGGCTCCAGGAGACTGAGCTTACTGCTGTCAAAAATAAGAGAAAAAGTGGCAGGGGAGAGGAAATTACATTTTTACAACTCACATCATTCTGCCCTTTCAGATAGGTATTAGCAGAGATAGGCAAATTTCTTTATTATTACCTCCAATGAATCTAATTAGCCTTTATCTGATAGCTGAGGCCTTTACCACAAAACCTCCATGATAATCAAATATATGCTGAGATTTTGTTGTTTAGTTGTTGGGTTTGGTTTTTGTTTGTTTGTTTTTTTAATTGCATGAGAACATAAAATTCTTTTAAAATCTTAAAATATAGTTTAGACTAAAGGACAGACCTCAGGTTCCCCTATGAAGTGTTCTGCAAGCCAGACACCAATAGTGTAGTTTGAAAAGAAGTCAGTACTGCTTTAACAATACTGGGAAGAAAATAACATAGTACTCTAAAAAACCAGAAGGCGCTAATAAGAATTAAAGTTCAGTTGTATTAATAGCAGCATGCCAGGCAGACAGTCAATGAACAAGGAGGTTCACTACCAACTGATTTCTTATTAAACTGAGTTTACATTCAAAGATAAAAATCAAAATAAGGTCACTAAATGGACATAAAATAGTGTAAAATATGACCAGAATAAGTGGAACAAATTTGGACAAAGCAGTGAATTTTGAAGAGTGTACTTTTAACACCTCAGAGACAAGACTACAAAAGTGTCTTGGCACTTTGGTTAAGACAGAAAATAGAAAGACATTTAATTAAAACAATTTTAACAATGTTAGAGAGCAAAAGAGAAAAATAATTTAAAAGAAAAAAAAGAGAAAAAATACAAGAGCCGAAATTGTCAAACAAGATAGAAGTAAAAAGAACAGGGAGACAAATTTTACCCTCTTTACTATTAAAGACATGTACTAAAAGAAAAAAATAGTTACATGCCATAGAAGTGAAAAGGAAATCTGTGTTTCTCCAGAAATATAAAAGAAGAACTTGGAAAAGATAAACAAAAAACTCTGAACAGTACCCAGGTACACGAAAAAAAGAAGTTGTTTAAAAATGGGACCGTTAGGCAAAGTCAACAGGAGATCCCTCAGAAATCTGGATGAGCACATCTTCCAGAAGAAAAGAAATACGGAAGAATTTTGAGGTCTTACAGGTATGCCAGCTGGAACTTGGGCACAGTTTAAACATGCTCTTAATTTAAATGTCTACCTGTCCGCTGTTTAAGTACTCATTCCCAATCTTGGCAACTTAGTTGGTGAAATCCAAAGAACTATTCAGTTTACCACGTAGATTTGTATGTTATGAAGATACACAGAAGTGATCACAGGGACAGCAGAGACAGTGTCACCCAGACAACTAGTCTTCACTGAATTTTGCAATTTTTCACAGCCACAAGGCTATCACTTAAGAACTTCGGTGAGAATGTAAATTGTTCATTTTCAAAGCATCTCTTCAAGATTTGTTAGGACTGCTGGATTTGAGGGTGTTTGGGGGAGTGAGTTATTTTTATATTTGTTTTACAGCTACATCATCCCAGATTAATATCATTAAAAGCAAAAAAAAAAAAAAATTAAAAAAAAATAATACCTCAACGACTTGGTAAAAAAACATTTAAGCAAGAAGCAAGGTAATCTAATAGAAGTTATCCTTCCGAGCTGCTAAAAGTTGCATGATTACAAGTTGCACCTATTTTGTTAGTTCATTATTAAAGAAAAGGTATATCACAGAATCACAAAACGCTTAACGTTGAAAGTTGGACAGTCAGGCTAGGTCCTCTGCTCAAGCAAGGCCACCTAGAACAGGTTGGCCAGGATCATGTCCAGACACCTTCTGACTTTCCATAACGTGAGAGACTCCACCACCTCCCTGGAGCACCTGTGCTACTTTGTTACCCACAAAATTTAAAATAACATTGCTTGATGTTCAGGAGAAACCTCCTGTGTTCCAGTTTGTGCCTATTGCCTCTCGACCTGTCACTGGGTGCTGCTGAAAAAAAGGCTTTCTGCATCCTCTATACACTCTCTAATAAGGTATTTATATAGATTAAGACCCCCTCCTTAGCCCTCTCCAGTCTGAAAGACACCAGCTATCTCAGATTTTAGTCATAGGAGAGAGATTACAGTTCTTTCACGATGTTAGTGGTCCCTTATTAGATTCTCTCCAGTTATGACCAATCCTGTTCTGTACTGGGGTATCCAGCAGCAGACAGAACTCAAGGTGTGACCTCAGCAGTACTGAATAATAGAGAAGGATCAACAGCCTCAACCTGCTGGCAGTAATTTACTTAATGCAGCTCAGGGTAGCATTTGACTTCTTTGCTGCAAGGTCACATGGCTGGTTCATGGTCAACTTGGTGTTCACTAGAAACCTCAGGGCCTTTTTGAAAAGCTGATTTCCATTTGATTTCCCCCTGCAATGTCTTGGTGTATGGGGCTGATCTTTCACAGGTGCATTATTTTGCAGTTTCCCTTGCTGAACGCCATGAGGTTCCTTTCAGCTCATTTCAGCTTATTGATGGCAGCATGACCTTCTGAGGTATCAGCCACTCCTTCCAGTTGCGTGTCACCTGCAAACTTGCCAAGGACACACTATGGCCCATCATCAAGATCATTAATGAAGACTGGACCCAGTATTGACCCTTGGGGTACACTGCTGGTAACTGGACTGCAAGCCACTGATCTCCACTCTCTGGGACAACCATTCAGCTGGGTTTCAAACTACCTCAATGTCTGCTCATCCAGTCTGCCTATCGACAGTTTTCCTACGAGGATCTTGCAGTTGGCAGTGATGAAAGTTTCAGTGAAGTTCAGATATAGACAATATCCACTGCTCTTCCCTGACCTACTGATTTCATCATAGAATGTTATTGGGTAGGACAAGCATGACTTCCCCTTGGTCAAACCATGCTGAATGCTCCTGATGACTTCCTCAACCTTCACGTACCTGGAAATGGTTTCCAGGATTAGCTGCTCCATTACCCTCCCAGGGACTGAGCTGACACTGTAGACCCACAGATCCTTCTTGCCATTCTTGAAGGTTGGATGAAGATACATGACAGCTCTTTGTCATGTATCTTTGTAGATCCTAAGAACAAGATCCAGTGTCTAAACATGCAAAGTAAAAATTAAACATAAAACCTCTCATGTTTGTGACAAAAGGAACAGCCACAAAACCAGTAACAAAATAAAATGGATTGAAATAAAATTGTTGAAATGCACTAGTTACCGGTATATTATAGATTCCGGTTTTCTTATCCAAAATTATTTTGTGGAAAATCTTGTCATATGTTGAAGTAAAAGTGCCTTAAATAATGAATTTTTAGAAGTAATTTTAAAAATCAAGAAGGTTGTCAGCTACTTTGCTCATTTTTTTTAGAGTACTATAGCACTCTACTGGTTTTACTATGGTGTAATATAAAGGAGGATCAACTTTGGCTAGTGCAATTGTCTCTCAAAAGCTTTTCTAATTACATGAAAAATTGCAAATATAATCATTTATTGTTACATGTCAAGAAAGAACAATGCAAATACAAATCTTTGACCGAATATTGAATATTGCCTCTTTCCAAACATGCACAAAAAAGACCTACAGTAATCTTCATAATCCAAGCTTCTAGTCAGTTTCCAGGACTGTGAAAAAAACCTTCTGATGTCAGCTTCAGTGCCAAGATCCTTGCTTTTTCAGATATTCCATCAAAATACTTTTAAGATTTCCCCCCCAGTTTATTCCTCAACTCAACCCAAGTGATAAATATATTTCTATATAACTGTGAGAGCAATCTTTACATGAAGTTCCTCCAAGAGCAGGCATGCTACAATGAAAACCTCAACAAAGGTGCTCAGGATAGAAGCAGGACAGAGGTAATATGGCCGCAAGATGTTGACAATCACGGAATGGTTTGGATTGGAGGGGACCTTAAAGACCAGCTATTGTCTATGTGTTCCAATACCCTGCCATGGGCAGGGACAGCTTCCACTAGACCACGCTGCTCAAAGCCCCATCCTACCTGGCCTTGAACACTTCTAAGGATGGCACAACTCTCTGGGTAACCTGTTCCAGTGTCTCATCACCCTCACAGTAAAGATTTGCTTTCTAATATCTAATCTAAAACCCACCCACTTTAAATAGAGATGTCCTATCACTGCAAACATTTTAAAAAGTTCCTCTCCAGCTCTCTTTCAGGTCCCTTTATGTACTGGAAGGCTGCTCCAAGTCTCCCTGTGCCTTTTCTCATGCAGGCTGAACAACCTCAGCTCACTTAGTCTGTCTTCAGAGGAGAGGTGCTCCAGCCCTCTGATTATTATTACAATCCTTTTCTGTATCCACTCCAACATCTTTCTTATGATGGTTCAAATGATTCAAAGGCATCTTTAATAAAGGTGGCCATTTGACCAACTTTGAGACAGTCAAAGAACACACTGCCATTGAAACAAAGTCTTATCAGCTTCTTCTCTTCTAGCCATAAATTTCTATATGCTGCCATGCTGGATGAATTTTCTAGATTGCTGTCATCAAATGACAGCAAAACTCTTTATGTTGACTGCCAAAACAAAATCAAAAATTTCTGAACAGCAAGAAAGCATCAGATTCACCTTAGTTATTGTGAAATTTCATAATTTGTCAACACAGACACAAAAAATTCTCAAGAAAATTCTCATTGTGATCAATGTTCACTTCCAGTTTTATTCAGCTTTCATTTTCATTACATTAGCAGAAGCTCAAATTTTATCAACTTCTCCCACCAAATTTGGCTCACTTCTCAGTTTAGGTCAACCCTCTGCAGGAACATTTCCAGTGCCCACTCACACAACTTAGTTATGCTACAACAGGGGTCAGCAGATGGCACTATGACACATTTTTTAATACTATGTTTTTATTGTAAATCTTTCTTGAACAGAAACCTTCGCTGTTTTGATTGGTGTGCATGCACAAGTGTGCATACAAAAGATAAATTTCAGTAGAACTCTAGCATTGTACTCATGGTGGTCAGTCTGCAGTTTATGAAAAAATCTGCTCTCGTAACGTCTAATAATTACCACTATTTCAAGGTCACAGTCTGTTAAAAACAGATGAAACAAAGTCATATAAACACACTGAAGCATTAGACTTCCATTTCCTCTATAAAGCAGAATGTCTACCAGACTCTGACAAATGTACTAGAGAAGAAAATGAAAGATAAACATTGCTTACATTCTCTTGCAATCATGCAACTCACCCCCTCCTTTCTATCATTTAACAGAGTATAATACCATTGCTTAGTCTGGGATTGTTTCATTGTTTTCCCTAGATTAAATTGAAAAAATAGTACTGAACAAAACAAAAAAAAATTACTTTAGGAAAGATTTCTAATCTCAAAGAAGAAAGACAAGACTAAAGACATGTTTTAGTTTTAAAAAAACTAAAATGTCAAGCATTCAAACTGCCTTTTGTACATGCATCATTTTCTAGAAGCTTACTCAGCTAAAACCTTACCTATATATGTCATTCAAACTGAACAGACAGCCTTTCTTCTTTAGCTATATATTTCATCCTTGTTTACTATATTCATTCTGACCTTGAAATTTCTGCCTATTCAACTATTCTGAATGAATTCGGCTCTTTTTTGCTATAAAATGCATGCAATCGAGAGAAAGCAGACATAATTTCTATTTAAACAAAAGCTATTAATGATGTAAACTAGTTTAATACTACGTAAACAGAGATATAGGAATGTATTTTCTTGCTATTAATGTAGTATATTTTCCAGCAACAAAGCCACAAGAAGTTGCTTGCACAAAGTAGAGTATTGAAAAAGTCACCAGACAAGAATTCTCCCCATCTTTGCTCACAAAGCGCTACTCTTTTTCAAGTAGCTTCATGCTTGTTCAGTATTCTGTGATTCCCATGATGTTAGCTGGAGCAATCATCTCTCCCCTTCATCTAAGCGACACCAATACTCAAAGGGAATTCAGAGTGGCAAAAAGGATTAAGTTACCGCTTCAGAACTTGCCTCAATTCCAGAAACAGTCAGAGGTCTGGAGTTGTTGGAATGACAACACTTTAGTAGAGAATCACACAGATTACAGGATAATACTGGTGGTGAAGCACACAGTAATGCCTAAAAAAAAAAACCAGAAGGGGCAATTGCTGATCAGAGGAGATCACAGCAAAATTCTGGAATATATGGAGCAACCTACTTCTCTGGGCTGACTCTGCTGTTCCACTTTCCCTGTCCTCTCCAGTGTTCATTCCTGCTCCAATCACCAAGAAAGAACTTGCAGCAGCACTGCAGGAACCCATTCAAAGGATTCAAGATTGTAATTTGTTTATTCTAACTTGAATGAATACTTAAATATTTACACAATCTCTTTCGGCTAAAATTTCTACTTTTAATTCCAAATTCCTGAAAACCCTAGTTACAACAAAGTCTGTACACATTATCTGAACTAGACTTGCCTTTTTGGTTTTTAATTTGAAATAAAACACAAAGGTTAAAATTGAGCTATCACAATATACAAGAGTTTAATGACTTCCAGGAGCAAAATAAAAGTGATAAATTTGCTTATTTCACTCAATGTCTTCAGCAGTTACTCTTCTTGAACTGTTTAGTAATTTCATAGTCACATGCTTTTGTTCATCTAACTAATCTAAGATTTCTATTTAAGTTTCCAAACAACTGTGATAGTTGGATTCCCAAATGAGGCTACAATGGGACAGTATAGCCTACAAAAAAGTAATCAAACTGACAAGTTTAACTGCCTATTGTGGTCAGTGTGGGAAGACACCATAATTTTCAGTTTCAGTAAGATGTATCTAGAGTAAATATTTTTCCATTAAATGTTTATAGAATTGTCCATGCTCTTGAAGATTTCATGACTGGATGAAAGCTATAATTTCTAGCTAATTAAATAATACATTTTATATACAATTTAAAGAAAATTCTGAAAGAAGGGGAAAAGCCCCATCTCAAGGTAAAAGACAGGATGGAAATGTTCTGTTTATTACATCTTAATTTTTTTTCATTTCATCATGAAATTAGACTAAGAAATAGGTTTTCATAGCCAGACATGGTACAAATCCCAAAATGAGATACTTATTTGGCACTAAACATGGAATTTATGGCATGACAATCCAAAAGAACAAAGAGCTCAAACCAACCACATTGATGCTTGTTTTCAGTTAGTAGGTCAAATGACGAACCAATGACTCAATTATTAATCTGAAAGATAAAGCATGACTTATAATATATCTTGTCTTCTTAAACTCTATTTCCAATCTTGTAATACAGAAAAGAATATTTTCTTTTTCTTAAAGAAACTTCCCATCCTCCTATTCTTGCTGTTACAGTAAGGGAAGCTTGATGGGTATAAGACCACACTTTTTCCCAGGAAGTTAAAATCTCAAACACTGCATTGTTTGTTCTCTAAGGAAGCAGTATTTGCCAATGCAGCTACAGCTTAGGAGAGGAAAAAGATGGTTTACTCCCACCCAATGGCAATGACCAATGTTAGGAGTTTCCAATGCAAAGTCACTAGAAAAGTTTCCTTTGGTAAGCAGGAGAAAGCACAAACTCCTAATTAACAATAATTGCAGCCAGTGAATTTCCCTTTATTACCAAGTCAGTTTAAAAAACCCCAAAAAAACCATAACCGAAATATCAAAGCAAAACTAATTGTTGAGTGACTTCTCTATAGAAAACACTACAAAAATGCTACCTCTAAATGCTGCTTTGTATGGAGATGATTAGTACAATTTACCTTCTCATCCACAAGGTGCAGATTTTTCTTGATTAAAATGAGTGTACTCTATTTATATATAATAAGACAGCCCTTTCTTTCTGCTAAAAACACTGTTGAACTACACTAAAGTTTCCATCCTGGATGTCTTGTAGAACCCCAGCACCTTGCTGGGTCTTCCTCCTTTTTCCTCTCTCTCCAGACACCTACTATTTGCCCTTAAAGGAAGAAAGAGGACAGGAGACAAAGCAGCAGCTTATACTTGCTTGCAAAAACAGTGACATTTCTGAGAAGATCCACAGATGCTGTGTCCTGAAGGATCATTACCAAGATTTCGAGCAGAGTAAGATTCTCTGTATATAAAGCAGCACAGTAATTGCTCAAGAGACAGACAAAAACCAACCAGCAAACACCAACTGAATTTTTTGTTGTTTTTCTTATTACTTTTTGCAACAACTGTCTCCTTTCTATTACTGTAAATAAATGTTTGTATTTGAATGCTTAACAAATATTTCTCTTTTATCAGAACAGTTAGAGAAGGAACTCAAACCAGCAACATTATGAATACAGTAGAAAAATTGTCCCTGCCTTTAGAGAGCTTGGCCTGAATTTCAGCAAGCAGGCAAAAAGAGACAATGTCCCATATCTGTAAGTAATTCAAGACTAAACAAAGAAAATGACATGTATCTAAGTCAGTTCAATTCCTCACATCAAAAACTGTTTAAATAATTGAGAAATTTATTCTTTAATAGTAAGCATTTATTAGAACTAAATTTTAAATTACATTTGAAATTACCACATAAACTGTAAACCCATTGTAGTAATGCATAGTCTAAGGCATCTAAGAAATAAATTTAGCTAAACATTCATTGCTTAAGTATCAAAGTCTGCTTGCTGAAGGGCTAAACCATTACTCAACCAAGTCTCAAATAGACTTTTAGTTTGTTATTAAAGTTTAGTAGTACCTTCATCATTATCAGTTCATTCAATTGCTGAAACAGCCTAAGATAAAACCCAAAGAAAAAACCCAAGCCCCACAGCTCTTTTTAATCTATGAATATAAGTGAAAAGGTAGACCTACAGGTTCTAATGTCATGAAGACCCAGAAACTCAGTTAACTGAGTCTCAAACCGCCTGCACTATTTCAGCAGCTGTTTTAAATGCAAAGATTGTGAGGAACTGTAATTAGAACACCTAAAATTACACATATTTACCAACAAAAGTAGCTCAAAAATTCTATGCTTAGATGCTCACTGACCAAAAGGCAGCTTCAAACTCAGAATGAGGCTTTATTTAGGGGTATGTTAGAACATCTTCATGGCAAAAATCAGTGAGCTTTCCTTTATGAAACATAACTGAAAAAGCATAGAAGTAGAAGATACAGTAATAGCCAAACACAATAAAATTCATAGAATTCTGATACTCTGAAATTACACATGTAGGCCTTTAATAAATTACTTTGAATTAAGATTATGACCTAATTTCAGAAAATTCTTTATCACACTCCCAAAGGCTTGGATACTTACTCCTTCCCCCCCCAAAAAAAAAGTCTCCCTCAATTAGAAATTTATGGAAAGTATACCCCTAAATTGCTATATTCAAATTAGCTCCGATTTCTGATATAACATAATTAAAGAAGAATCTACATTTTTTTATTTGAAAGACATAAACACTCAGGAAAAAAAAAAAAAAAAAAACCAAAAAAGAGGGGCAGAAACATTAGAAATCCCTGTGGTTTCTGTCTAGGGTTGAAGCCTGCCTCAGTACTGACAACTAATTGTAAGCATCGATTTGATTTTATATGCAAGAAAAACTTCTCTATGGCCTTTTCAAAATCTCTTGTGAGAAAAGGCAAGAAAATTAGGTAAGGTTCTAAAAAGTAGGCCCTAAAAACAACAATGGAATCTGAAGTAAATCCAAGAAACATGCTTTACCAGTAGGATTACTAGAGAATTGTGAGGTTTGTTACATTTCTTACTCTTAAACAAAAGAATCAGGTTTTTTTCCCTCCATAGACACTAATCAGCCTCTTCTTAGGCCTGCATCTAATATTGCAAAAGGTTAAAAACAAACAAGACATTTAAGAAGTAAAATTTCTTGTTAAAATGTTTAATGCAAAAAAGTATTCTTTTCTTAGAGGTAAGTTTTCTGTTTTGGAAACCTGCAATTATGATTGTTGAAACTACCACTTTATTTGACCTAGAAATATTTGCAGTCTCTATTTTTGAAGTGAAAAAGTTCACCTGAAAGCCATTATAAACATTTAAAATTACCATTGTATTGTCTATATAATGAATGCATAATAATTTCACAGTATATATTTAAATAGTCAGGCTATTAACAAAAAAAGATTATCAAATCATAAGAGTGAATTCTAACAATATGTGAGGAAAAAAGAGGCTACTGTCAATACTTGCAATAAATATGACAGCTTGTAAAGACATAAAAGCTTTGACAAACCAAGAGCTTAGGACCATCAATCTAATGCGACTTACTTAAAAAAACCAAGAAAAAAAAAAAACCCTAACAAAAAACCCCCCAAACTTCTAAATTTTTTTTTTTTTAGCTTAATCTGACTGAATCATGGAAAGTCTGACTACCTCTACGGAAAAGGATTGTGACTGCTTTCAAGTTATGCAGACACTCCTGATTCTTCTGGAATTATTCCAGCTGCTTCACAACAAAATTATTCCATATCTGGTGTCCACCAAACACCCAATCACTGCACTGGGAAAATGCTGATTAGAGGCCTCTTCTGCTTTTATTGCCTTTCTGGCATCAACATCATGTCAATATGAGAAAGTGATTCCCAATTCACAAACTGAAAAGTATTTACTTAGCCCTGTGTAACTCTCTGTAAGTCACTGCAGACCTCCTTTATGTGTACTGGTTTCTCTCAAGTGCATATAGCCTGTGGAAAAAAAAAAACTTTTGATAGATGTAGACAAATTTCCAAAGAAAATTCTACAACTGCTATTAAATCAAAGCAAAGTAGATATAAAAATTTAAGATAAGGGAGTAGGGCAGTGCTTTCAAGCATGATTACCTTCAAACTTCCCTTTCTTTTTTGACCATGACTGAAGGATTTTTTTTTTTTTGCAAATACCATTTTCAGTGAAGCGGAGTATTGTTTGATAGACCACAGCAGAACATCCATGACAGAATGAACTACATTCAAAACACCATTTAATACTGTGCTTCTTATGAAGGATTTAATTAAGAAAAGCGGTATCATAACATTCAAGAATTTCAGGATCACAGAGATCTTGATGTTATGCAATATCCGTATAAAAACGGAAATGCTGGAACAACGATGGAACAGAGCTCCACTGTAACCAGACTGAAATTTCCATGGAAAAGAAATCTGCTAATCAGTATGTACTAGTTCTGTATACAAAATAGGGATTAACCTATTTTCCTCCATGTACCATCTGGATGCTAGGCAAATGAAAAATCTATTTTCACCTACTACAAAATTTAGACACTTAATCATATTGTGCTAAGATCTGCATTAAATATGCATATTCATACCCCATTGCATTAAAACTCAGAGCTATTCCAACATGTTTCACGTTCCCACATACTGACTTGAATACCCTGCTTCACTCACAAAATGAGCATTACAAGGGTCAAAACCTTACAGAACACATTAATTGCTTTTATTGCAGGAACAAATACAAACAAATGAATCAAAAAATGGCCTATGCTAGCTTACAGATTTTTTTAAAACATGTTCAGATTTTAGCTAACATAAAACTTTACAAGGTAAATGGCCCAAATAAAAATGCGCATTTTAAGAGAATATGAACTCTTACATCTTTAAAAATAATCACCAAAGACTTCTGCTAGCTTCAAAGAATAATTTATGTTGCTCTGTAAATGCCAGCAGGGAATCTAAAAGTAGTACTCTATTTGAGAACAAGCACTGCCACAAAAAAAAAAAAAAAAAAGAAGCTGTTCTTTTGAAATGGTTTGATACTTAGTATTTCTTTTCACCTCTCCTCCACATAAGACACACCAACCACTAAATTGCCTCTCTTTCAAAATGAATAGTTACCATGGATGAGCTTTACTATGAATGAAGAGCTGATATCCATAAAAGAAATTTCAGTTATCTATGCTAAAATCTTTGAGGTCCACCAAAAGACCATGTGAGCCATTATGACATCTTTTGTGTTGAATCTGGAATTAAAGAATTTTCCCAGCAGGACTAAGGCTTTATTTACTGTCCATTTTATACAAGAAAAGCAAAAATGCAACTATTACAGAAAAGTAGTGCCTCTCCCTGTTGACCATAATTGGAAAGATACTTCAGAAGGAAACTTGAACTTTCCATATGTTATTCAGGTAAATATCTTGCACAACCTTACCAGTAATTGTACAGAAATAATCTTAAAAGAAAAAATGCCTACTACAGTTGGCTAGTTTATAAAACATTGAGGTGCTATCAGTTAAAGGCTTCCAGCTAGAATAAAACTGTTCTAAACTGCTGTGTTTATCAGACTGCTGTTGTACTTACTGCCTATGTTATGGCATAGGTAGATACTAGATGTGTCTCCTGAGCAGTATCCATTAAACAAAATTATGCTTCATCTTCACATCCTCATTAGTGAGGTGGTCTAACAAGTGAGAAATTATGAAATCCTTTAGTAAGATAGCTCTGCATCCACATAACACTGATAAATGATCAGCTATAATAAGTCAGGCATGTGATCTGTATGAAAGATATGTAAATAGCCATGCAGCTCCATACGGGAAACTGCAGTCCAGCATGACACGAACATCTGTGTAAAAGAGCAATCAAATAGTCTAAATTGGAAAAAAAAAAGCTTGATTTAATGCACCTTATCCTGCATCTCTTTTGAGCATTCTCAGATGACAAGTAGCAATACAACATACAAATGATAGAAAAGAAACTTCCTTGACAGAAGTATCCTGTGCTCAGAGGCAATATCTTCAGACAAAAGATGCAGAGGTAAACAGTTCATCTATCAAATGATACAGTGAAGTGTGTTGAACAGTGCTTATTCCCTCCTTCTCCCATAAAAGGAAAAATCATACTCATCTAGGAAAAAGATTCACATGGTAACAACTTTATTAATAGCATTTATCAACGTTGCCTGGGAGTAGTCTGAAAATAGTGCTGGCAAATTAATGGATAACTAGAATGAAATCATGGAAATCTGATCCAATGCTGTATGACCAGTACTGAGGGAATGGACAACTCTCAGTTGACCCTGACCTTGTAAAGGATCTGCTGCTCCAGCTGAATCCCTACACATCTATGGGGCCTGATGGGATTAATCAAAAAATCTTCAAAGAGCTCAGTGATGTCACTGCAAAGCCTCTCTTGATGACTTGTGATGGTCTTGGGAAGAGCTCCCAGCTGACCTGCTTGCCAAATCTGATTTCCTTCTACAACATGGTAACCCACCTACTTGATCTTAGAAAAGCCAGTAGATGTCACATTTTTAGACTACAGCAAAGCTTTTGATACCGTTTTTCTCACAGTATCTCTCTGGACCAAGTGTCCACATTCAGCTGGATAGCTGTTACACAATCTGTGAGCAACCAGCTCACAAGTCAGGCAGAGAGAGTTTTAGTGAATGAGGTGACATCAGGCTGACAACTGGTCACTGGTGTGGTTCTGCACAGCTCCATCTTCAATCCTGTTCTCTTCAACATCTTTATTAATGCCTTAGACACAGGACCTGGAGGAATACTAAGTTTGCCAAAAGCATCACATTGGGGAGAGCTGTCAAATCCCTAGCAGGTAGAGAGGCCATGCCAGAGACATTGAGAAATTAAAGAAACGAGCAGTGACAAACCATACAATGTTTAACAAGGAAAACTGTCAGATTCTACACCTGGAATGGCAAAACTCTGGCTGTGTGTATAGACTGTAGCTGGAGAACAGCACTATCTAAAGGGACTGGGGGTCCTGCGTAATGACAAGTTGAATGTAAGTCAGCAGTACCCTGGCAGCCTGGAAGTCCAGGCCACCAAGTCCTAGGTGGCATCAGGCACAGCATTGCCAGCCAGGCAAGGGAGGGGATTGTCTCACTCTGCTCTGGGGCAGCCTCACCTTGAGTCCTATGTGCAATTTTAGGCACCAAAATATTAAAAAAGACATTGAGCTATTAAAGAGCATCCAAAGGAGGGCCATGAGGATGGTGAAGCCATATGAGAAGTGGCTGATGTCACTTGGTCTGTTCAGCCTGGAGGAGACCTCATTGTGGTCTTCAACACCTTCATGAGGGGAACTGGTAACAGGACTCAAGGAAACAGCATGAAACTGAATCAAGGGTTATCAGGAAGAAGTTTTTCACTCAGAGTGTGGCTGGGCACTGAAACAGGTTCCCCAAGGAAGTGGTCACAGCACCAAGCCTGACACAGCTCAAGAAGTGTTTGGAGAATGCTCTCAGACACATGGTGTGATTACTGGGGTGCCCTGTGCAGGACCAAGAGTTGGACCCAGTGACCCTGATGCTCCTCTTCCAACTCAGCACCTTCTATGTTTCTGTTTTCCCATATTTCCAGTGGGGAACCTGAAAAAGGGATGTAAGGAAGAAATGAGAGATTTAGCTGAGTAACAGCATCTATGAAAAAACCTGAGGAGGTGGTTCTTAAGTGCAAACTGGGATGACTATGATGATACAGAACTTCTTTATCATTGATGTCACTGCATTGCTACAATTTTATGCAACAATACTGCATAAGCATGCAGAGTAGCCCCTTCATTTGGTATCCCCCTTTCAATTCTGAATGATGCTCCTACACTTCACACTGTAGGATCTGCAGCCTGCCTAGTATAACATAACTGACACTGAATCTGTCATTAGCAAATGAAAAATAGTCCTGATCTCTAAATACTGGCTCATTCTCAAGCAAAGTAAAGGTGACATTTAAAAAACTGGAAAAACCATATTCAGGAACAAGTAACATGAAAACTGTTGGTTGCTAGCAAGAACAGCTACACTAATGATTTGTATTACACACATGCTTTCTAATTCAAACAAAAGAGTAAGAATAGGTACAAAAATAGCACACAGACACCCTGAACACAACAAAGGTAGTGAACAATATATTTGAATGTGTGTATATCAATACATTTGAATCTGTATATATACATACTTCGATGGAAAATTAGTCATATGCTACTTAACAATATGTCATAACTCTACAATCACTAAACACTAATAATAGTAGTGTTGCACTGTAATATGCTGTGGTACATGATGAAAGTCATAGCTGGTAAGCTTTAAATTCTAGATGACTTCCTGATAACTACAGCACTGCTTGCTAAACCACTCCTATAGATGTGCCTTAACTGCTCAGGTATCCATAATATGAAATGTGAACCCTGGGTTCACAGGATGGGGTGACTCAGAGCAAATATTAAAAGTTAATGTAAATTTTTCATCAGTGGCATTCTTACATGAGCACTACAAATAAATTGTATTATCTGCCTTTTTTTAAATAAGGATAATGAGTCTCCTGTAAAAACATCTACAGAAATTAGGAAATACACATCTCCTGTGTTCACATGACCCTACAGAAAACCCGTCAAGTATTTTATAACACTGACATATTTAACCTAAGCCAAGATAGTCCAAGAAAACAGCCAACTTTATAATTCCAAAAATAAATGTTCTTTTAGAATTAAACACTAAACTTTGGACTATTTTGGATGACTGGATAATATTTTAACATATTATGCTCCTAATACATCTAATATGGCCTTGTCTTTAGGTCAATGGCACAGCAGATGAAGTTACACAACAGCAAACAACAAAACACAGAATCATGAAGGTCAGAAGGGACCTTTAATGTAGTCCAAATGTCAACATACCACCTCACAAACATCCCTCAGCCATATTCAAAAGTGCCACACCATCCACAATTTAATATAGTAAAAAGGTACAGAAATTAAATGAAACATTAACTAGAATAAATTTCTGGTCTGTTTAGCAGATTAAGCTAAGATTTTAGAACAACATATTACTTGTCTAGACATGAGGGGCTAAGCAGCCTAATTTGGAGCGCATGCAAGACATGTTTGACAGTTTTTTGTTTTTATGTAGTCAGATCTCTCAAGTAGTTTTTTAAGAATCCAGGAAAAATCTTATGCATTTTATTATGTATCATTACATAATAGAAACTTGAGGCTCTCCCTGCTCTAGTATAAGTTGTCCATAAACTTCATCCACTCAGGGATATAATTTCTTCAGACAGGCCCCAATTGCCTCAGGTGTACATATACTTGAGCAGAAACTGTAATAGTAAAGGCAAAATTAAAATTAAATGCACCTTTTGTTGCATTTAGCAACAGTGAAATGCTTGAGAGATGCACATCTCAAAATACATAAATTCCACTTTAGAGCTAGACATGGTTTCACTTGATTTCAAAGATGTTTTCAATTTGCATACTGATGTGCACTGTATTATCAGCACTCTTAAAAATTCAGAAAAAAGGGCAGATAAAATAATCAGCCATTTCCTTTACTGAGTAATATAGTGCAATTCTAAATGCTTCAATACTAAGAATAAGTAGCAAGCTTGTTAAATACCTTTAAGTAAATTTCTACAAACAAAAAAGTAATGTAGAATAATTTAGGTTGCGAAAGACCTTTAAGATCATCCACTTCACCTGTTAACCCAGTACTGTCAAGTCCACCACTAACCCATATCCTCAGTGCCACATCTACATATCTTTTAAATACCTCCAAGGACAGAGAATCAACCATTTCCCTCAGCAGTATGTTCCAATGCTTGACAATCTTTTCTGTAAGGAAATTTTTCATACTATCCAGTCTAAACCTCTAGTGGTGAAGGTTTAAGGATGCTTCCTCTCAAGCCCATCACTTGCTACCTGGAGAGACCAATCCCTCCTTTCAGGTGGTTGTAGAGAATGCCTCCCCCGAGTCTCCTTTTCTCCAGGCCAAACATCCCTAGCTCCCTCAGCTGCTTGTCATAGGTATGACACTCCAGACCCTTCCCCAGCTTTGTTTCCCTAGACACACTAAACCTCTCAATGTCCTTCCTACTGAGGGGCCCAGAACTGGATACAGGATTTGAGGTGTAGCCTCACAAGTGCCAAGTACGGGGGTGCAATCACTGCCCTGGTTCTGCTGGGCACACTATTGCTGATACAGGCCAGGATGACATTGGCCAAGAACTTGGGCTGCTCACATCCTGCTGCTGTTGACCAGCACCCCGAGGTCCTTTTTCACTGAGCAGCTTCCCAGCCACTCTTCCCCCAGCCTGCAGTACTGCATGAGGTTGTTGTAACCCAAGTGCAGGACACTGCACTTCTCCTTGCTGTACCTCACACAATTGGCCTCAGCCCTTCCACCCATTCTGTCCAGATCCTGCTGAAGAGCCTTCCCAGCCTCCAGATCAACACTCCTGCCAAGCTTGGCCTCATCTGAAAACTGACTGATGGCATGCCACCACATATCACAGTGAGATAACCACCATCCAATTTCAGAAGGCTTTAAGCACTTGCCCATACAGAGCAACACCTTACCACACCATAAGGCTTCAAGCACCTACCCATACAGAGTAACACCACTCCACCTCAGAAGACTGCCAGCATCTACCCTTCTTGTTCTTTAGTCCAACCTTTTATACCCCTCATGTTGATGCATTGCACCTGTGTGCCCTCTGCTCCCTTTGGTGATTGGTCAGTGCACCTCGCACACCATGGCTCATCACCTTCAATGCTGCTCACCTGCCCTGCACAGCTGTAGCCCACTGGGGATGAGGCTCTGCAGCAGCCCCATTCCCAGTGACAACAAAATGTCTATCTATAAGGGTGTACTCAATCCCCTAGTTCAGGTCCTTGATAAAGACATTAAACAGGGCTGGTCCCAGTACTGAGCCCTGGGGAACACCACTGGTGTCTGGCCATCTGCAGGATGTAACTCCATTCTCCAGCACTCTCTGACCATTCAGTCAGTTTTTTACCCAGCCAGCTTCTCCAGGATAATGCTGTGAGAAAGAGTTTGAAAAGCTTTACTGAAGTCTAGGTAGAAAGAATCCACAGCTTTTCCCTCATCCAGTAAGTGGGTCACCCTATTACAGAAGGAGATTAGCTTGGCCAAGCAGAACATGTCTTTCACAAACCCCTGTTGGCTGAGCCTGATGCCCTGCTTGCCCTGTACATGCTGTGTGATGGTACTCAACATGATCTGTTCTATGACCGTCCCTAGCACCAAGGTCAGGCTGACAGGCCTGTAGTTCCTTGGAGCCTCCTTCTGACCATTCTGTTAAATGGGTGTCCCATTTGCTAACCTCCAGTCAACTGGGACCTGCCCAGTTAGCCAGAGCTGCTGGTAAATGATGGAAAGTAGCTCAGTGAGTACTTCTGCCAACTCCATCAGTAGCTTTGAGATGGATCCTATTCAGTTCCATAGATTCACACGTGTCTGAGTGTTGTAGCAGACTGCTGACCATTTCCCTCTTGGATCATTCATTCTGCTTCCTTTCATCCAGCTCAGGGGTCTGAGTACCAACTGGTCTTACTATTAAAGGCTGAGACAAAGATGGCATTAAGTACCTCAACCTCTTCCTCATCCTTTGCCACTATCCAAGGAAGCATGCAGATTGTCGTAAGATCTTCTTTTGTTATTAACATATTTATGAATGCATCATGGTAATTAAGTCAAATAAATTTTCCAAAACTGATCAGGAAGTCCAGGAAGACATCTTCTGGTAACATAGGAGTTTGTCTCACAGAAGCAGGAAAGGATTTTGAAGGGTTTTCAGCCTATGCTGAAATCCTAAATGGTTGAAAAAGGGAAATTTCCATCTATATATTAGTATTACTATTTATAGTATCTCAAATTCAGATAATGAAGTAGATTTATCTAAGAACATGATAACCTGCCCTTGCCTAGCTACACAAAAACAGAACATGCTAGGCCACATTCTTCAAGGCCTAGGAAACAAATGCTTACTATAAGCATATAATGTCTGACCTTGCCCTTCCATTGCTGCTTTCTCACAATATTAGACTAAAAATTAAAGATTTATTATTTAAATTAGTGATGTTCTAGGTTTCTTTGCCTTCTTTTTATTCAAGAAAATTGCCTATAATTTTGTGTTTAAAGTTGCAGGCAATAATTTTTGAAGTATGACACTGAAGCCTTCCCTTCACTGTATTGCAGACAGATTTCTAGAAGAGTCAGGTCAACATGAATGAATGTCATCCAAATCAAGGATCATCAAAAATCTCTGCAGTTTTCACACAAGGCACGCCTCTGGCTTAATCTCAGTTAACACCAAACTGTTTTTTAGCAAGCCCCAAACAATCCCAACCCCATAGATATTGTCTACAAAGCTAATGAGCCATGGCACAGAACCACTTCCTTCTTTGGTTCAGTGTCAGCTACAGTAAGTTCTCCTAGTTGAAATTCGTATTTAGGATAATAATGTTTCATTAACCAGTTTGGTTATCCTGATCTATTTAAATTAGTTTAGAGGGGAGGGGGAATAATACTTAAAAATAGGCTAATTTATGTATTAGATTGACCTTAAAATAAGAACAGCTTCAAGCCTTTGGTCCTGCTCCACAGCAAAGTTGGAAGCAAATGTCTATTTCTAGAAGGCCATTATAGCTCCCCTTCAGCTTCTTAAATCTGACAAAAGGAGCTGAAGAATTAAAGAAATACTATGAATGCTGGAACTGTAGTGCTATGGTGGGAGAACGGGATTAGCATGCTAACAGGAGAGCAAACAGAACACTTCCCACCTACATAGAACTGTATGACAAAAAAAATATCAGAGGTAATGTCAGATCACCAGTGTCAGCAGGAGTAGAAGACATCCGCACATTAATAGGAGTAAACGTACCAAAGATATTACTTCTGTCTTCCCTCTTACCTCTCTCATGAGAAGAATTTAATTAGAGGTTTAATTAAAGCCTGAGGCCAGAATAAAGGTTTTCATATTGAAAGAGTTCGTAAAAGCTGCCATACAAGGTCAGACAAAAACACATCTATCTAGTAAAACATCTGTTTATTAACAAGCTATCAAAAGATACCATGGAAAAAATATAAGCATAGGGTAAGTGTATACATTGCTTGGCCTAATTTCCTCTCCAGAACCTCCAGTATTTTCTTGAAACTTCTTGAGCTAGTGGGTATATATTTGTATGCGATGGCTTTTGCTGCAAAAGCTCATAGCAAATTGTCTCAGAACTTAACTACACATGATGTTGAAAAGCATCTTGAATTTTGAATGCTTTTATTTGTTAGATTAATGTAACTCCTAGTTAGAAGCAATAGCAAATCTGTTCAATTTGGTATCATTATTTCAGCAGAACTCTACCCTACTGGCATGCTGTGCTGATCTTTTCTTTACAAACACATTTGTAATGATTCCTTAAACTTCCTTTCTGCGACTGAGGACTGAAATAACATTTTCATCATTTTCTCTAAATTATAATGTTTCCTTCTCTGTATAGTAACTATCAACTGAAGGACATTAGATCAATATGTAGTATTAGGATTATTCTCTCCCCATATACATACTAATTTATATTGAACTGCATTATATCAGTTGGATTTTTTTTACTTATCCTGAATTATTCTGTAGCATCTGCAAACTTTGACATCTCATTATTCATTCTTCTAAATAATTTATGAATGTATTAAGAGCACAGGCGTCAGTTCAGATCCTTATGGGATTCCATTGATGACCTCCCTTCAGTATGAAATCAGGGCACTTATTTTTGTTCTTTTTCATTGTACATTTCAAGCAGTCTTTACACGTGTAAGAATTTCTCATTATATCATGGTAGCTTAAATTACTTTAAAAGCCTCAGGTGAAAAATATAGCCAAAAACATTAGATAATATTAAATGTTCATATACCGTTTTCTTCAGAAAATGCTGCTCCTTAAAACATGTTGCAATGCTTTCAGTGCTCACCTACATGCTATCATATTTTGAACAGTGATTTCTTGCTGCTTGACCTGAAACTCCACTGATATCCTTAGAACCATATCCATTATTATATACCATAAATGTATTTCTTCATATTTTAACTACTTAGAAGGGCTAGTGAAGACTACTCGTACTTACTAGTTGCTGCTAATGGCATGATATGTACAGTTCCTGCAAGGGCCAGCAGACTAGGATCAAGCAAGCAGCACACCAGGTAAAGGCTACAGAAAATGGTCTCGTGTTGCTGAGCACACTGCTGACTCACTCACGCAGCAAGGAACGGAACGCTGCACTGCAAATCCCAGCTGACTCATGCAGCCCAGCAGCCCATGGGTCCTCAGTAACACATACTCACCTTTAATGGCATCACCCTGAAATTGGAATAAAGCTGCAAATCTTGAACTTGAGAGCAACAAAGACCTCAAGATAACAGTTTAGATCAAGGAATTTCTTTATTTGTTTATTTTTAAGGCAATAGCTCACATGATGGAGTCTGCTCTGATTGTTATTTATCCCTGGGAAAAAATGCACACACCGCACACCTGTCACATTGTTGAGGGACTGCTGGAAGGTCAACACACACTATGTGCCAAGCAGTTGTCCATAAGAAAGGAGGGTGATGTAAGAAACAGCTCCTTCAAAAGTCAGACAACAGCTATGGAAATCAGGTCCACAATTTTGTTTGCACACTTGCTTCCCAGCAATTAAATTTCTACATGTTGTAGGACACGTCCTACTTTATTTAGAAAAAAATCCCAAGAACAGACACCAATCTCCCCAAATGAAACCACACATTCCCTTGATTAAAATTAAATGAAGCATACTAGGTTAATATACAGGTCAATGTGGGCTGAGGAAAAAAAAAAAAGTCTTTAACATTCCCTCTTTTTCTCTGCTCCCTAAGATACTCATTAAGTAACAGATGTTGCGCTCATTTATCAGCAAGTGGAAACAACAGACTGATAATTTTATCTGTCACTAGTTACCGTAGAGGAGGACATTAGAGGCACTGTTTTGGAGTATTTCCAATCTGATTTTGTGACATCATACTGCATTGAGCAGACTGCAGGCAACACTGAAACACCAGACTGTTGTTGAAGAATTACCAAGTCCTAGTACCACATTAGCTGGGGTCTGTATTAGATTCATAAAGCTTTTCAAAGTTTTTATTTAATCAACCTCTGACTCAAAAAAAAAAAAAAGCCAGCATTAGATCTCTTTAGAACTAGAATAAGAACATAATGTATGAGAGCTTTATTTTTTAAGTTATTATTTAAAAATCACTTTACATATTCTAACATTAAAGTGAAGAAAAATTGATCAAATAGAATCTGATACTTCTCAGGATTTTGAACATCAATCTCTTTGGACAACAACCTTCAGAATATGTACATGAAAACAAACATTTCGATTTTAGGCACCTTTTTAACAATCCCTGTATTGAGTACTTGAACACAGTTGGTTTACTATTTATAACTTTCCATTTATATTTTAATACAACTTCATGAACTTTAAATCGCAACACTCATATAAGTTACGTGCTTTCATAACAAATTCTTATAAATAATTGTTCTTTACTGCTAGTCAAATAAGATAATGCCTTCCTTATAGATGACCATACTCAGAGTGACCTTGGACAAACCATATTACCTGAAGTAGGTAAAATTAAGTTGCAACCAGACTTTTCAACTGCAGTTTTATAGAGACATGTCTGATTCTTTCAGCTTCAAACCATTACAATAAGAATAACAATAAATATGTTCTCTCATGGAAATTCTTGGATGCAATTGTGATGTTCTGAAGCATCATAATCTTTTAAAATTTAGAAGACTCTAGATAATCCAACTTTTATGTTCATCACAACAGAGCTATTACACTGATGCAGAACTGCTTTGGCACAGTTCCTCAGGATTGTTTTCATTTACCTTTCCAATTGTACACCATCCATTCCTATTCTGTCTTTTAGTCAAAAAACCCCTCATTCCCTATTTAGATTTTCATTGTCACTTTTATTACTTGCTAGCTAGTTGATAAGAAGAAAGTTATGGAAAAATAAAATCTGAAAAACAAAGGAGTACAGGCAAAACAGAGTTCTTTCTCTGGATGCTGAATATATGTCAATAATCTCATTTCTCACAGAATCTCATTTCTAACAGAAAATCTTTAATAATCTTATCAGTAAATTAAAATCTATCTTTAAACACCTTATTCCCAAACCAATGTAATGTCACGTCTAATTTACAGTCATTCACGTCCAATGAAAAAGCAAGAACTTTTTTGTGGCTACATTATCTTCACAACGTCATTTTGGAAATTAGTTAATCCTCCGAGTAGTAAGGATCACAGAGTAAGATTTCAGATATTTTGACTATGTTTCCTGATCTTTCTAAATTATTTAAGCAGTCCTTGGTGCATTCTGGTGGTATCACAAACAAAATGACAAACCTTCCCTGCTCCCCCCACAATCCTCCCAGCCCCCTCAAAAAATCTTTTTACTTTTTAGTGTTCAACACATTATCTAAGATACCAATTTGTTCAGTCCAAAAACCTGTTCATTAGTGGCCAGATCTAGTTCTTCCTCAACTTAAAAATTTTAAAATTTACTAAGTACATTTTCTAAAATTGAGGAGTATAGCAATTTTTTCAACTTTTTTTAAACTGAAAAAAGTTTCTTCAGTTATCACTATGTAAATAAAGCCCTGCAGCTTACCAGGCTGCAGTGGCACAAGGTGGCCATGCACTGTACAACAACAGATATATGGTTGAAAAAAGATTCAAAAAGATGATGGACAAAGTAGGACATAACAGTGATCCTGTAATAGAAATAAAATGTGATCATCCAGTGTTACAAGCTCTAAAAGCTCCACTGCTGTAACTGTGGTTGGATTTTGATCCTGGCTGACTGCTTCTTAACAGCCAAAGGCAATGCTTCCACCTTCGCTGACAGAGATAAGGTATGTACCCTGCAGGTGGCACATAATCCTTTTCTTCCCCTATATTAATGTATCACAGAAATAGCAAAAGAAAGCAATTCAAACTCTGAAGGTAATGCAAGTGTACAACAACCCTAGGAGTTAGAAAGAATAAAAAAGGCAGTCCACCTTTCCTCTAAACTCTGTGTGAGGAGATGCATTGCACTGGATACAGTTGAGGAACAAGTTTCTGAAGTTAATGTCACAAACTTCTTTATCCTATACATGTGGGATTGTACAAAACTCCCAAAGAACTAACATCCTAGTTTAATTGTTCTTTAAAGTGGTTCTTAGACTCCTGTCAAAAGTAATGTATTTCTTGAAAAAACCCTTGAGAAACATTTCTGAAATGATCCAAAATAAAATGGACAAGTAGGACATTTAAAATAAAATACTACGTCAACAACTCAAATTTCTTAACTGGCAACTAACTGAGCCTGTACAAACATAGCTTCAACATATATCTTGAGCATACCTTGCTAAAATGCTAGCATTTACACTATAATTTGAAGTAAAAACACTATTAGAGTTTTCATACACTTTTAGGGAATCAAATCCCTGGAGAACAAAGCTTACTTGTTAAAAAACACTAGATAAGAATAATTAAAGCTAAGTTTGTGACCTTTACATGTTTATCAGTCATTTAATTATGGTACTGAGGCTTTTGAAGGTATACAATTACACTGTATAAATGAAGCATGTATAATTTAAATGACTTCTGTAAAACAAACATTCTTAACCCCATTTTATTCTTGCAGGACATGTAGAGGTAAACTCTAGCTAATCGCTAAGAAAGCCATTGTTTGCAGGTGTTAAATCAGGAAAGATTATTAAAAAAATAAGAAGATTAAAAGTATAAGCATTGTTTTTCAAATCGACGCAAATCAGCAAACCACTAAAACTGTATTTTCCTTCAACCATTTTTAGATGTGTAGTTACGTATATAAGAGACTATAGATACATTTCTTACCTAATTAATGGTTCAACCTTCAGAGAAACTGGATGTTAAGGCAAATTACAGAATTTCCAAACACATTAAAACCACACTTCCAAATTGGTAAGATACAGTGAAGCACATATATCAATCTAGCTTTCTGAGAACCCCTCAGTATTTATTTTGTCCTATGAAATCTGTATTTATGATACCATAAATAACATGGGTTACATGACAAGTAAATGAATCATAAAATAAAATATTTAGTTATGCAAAGTTCCACACTGTAATCTGTATGTTGCAGAATAATGTATTTAGTTCTACAATGTTAAATAACTTGCAACTACTTTGCTTTCAAAAGTATCACACTTCACAGACAGATGCTAGTTTTCGAGATGCAAATACCAAGTAGAAGATTAAGACAAGGCATCTTTCAAATACAAAAAGCTACCTCCTGATTAAATGCTATTATTTCCTGCATTAGGGACAATTTCACTTTTCATCATATTATTATGGCAGTGAGTCTTGATGTGTGCACAGTGGAGTCAAACAGCAAATGTTCTCTGAGGGACTGCAATGGGTAGCCCATGCAGGGCCTCAGGAAGAAAGAAAAGGTGACCGCAGAAGTGCACTGAGAATTTGACAGAGTGAAGGGAAGTACACAGAGCCAAACTTGATTAGATGTGTATAAAGCATAAGAGCTTCATTCGCTCCAGTTGCACACAGGACAATGATGGAAGAACTCACATCATGATTCCAGTTTAAATGGTTCACTGATCTAAGGAAAGGAAATGCAAGTAGCCTGGAATACCTTTCACAAATACCCACACTCCATTCCTCTGTTATTTTTCAGAATTACACGCACAAAATGAAACTGCAAATCAAGGACATTAAAACAGACTGTCCAGATAATATCCTCATATCAAATAAACTGTTCAATATAGTATTTTTTTCAGTCAAAACCAAAGCTTAGTGTTTAACTGCCCCTTCCTTAGTAATCTGCATTTCTCCTCTTTCCTCCTCCCACTCCTCAAATTTTAGGACTATCCGTATTTTTATTCTTTGTTGTTCTTGTGGTTTATATAATATCTTGCATATCTTCCAAATTTCCAAGCATATTAATCTTTCTTTTTGATGAAATGATGCCTCTTGAATCTCCTGTATTCCAAATCCTTTCTTTGCACTGTCACTCAAATGTCACCGTATTTCTCTTTGCTCTTTTTTTCTTCTCTTCTACCCATTTCTACCAAAATAGATTATTTTTTCACCCATCAGTTGCTAATTCATACTTCACATAATGCCTTTTTTCCAAACCTTCAATAACAGTATTAGAATATTTTAATGAAGAGATAGGAACATCAGGGTATTTTAAATATTTATCGTAGCAGAAGAACTTGGAACATTGTTCCTGACAATCCTTAAATGTGGCTAAGGCACATCTCACCCTAGTGATACACCATAAAGCGCGTTCAATGGGCAACATCTAAAAAGAACACACCTTATACTGCCAATAGTTTTACGCCAGAAAATGAATCTATCTCAGAACTGAATTACTCATGACATTCTCCTTTAATCACAGACTGAAGCTTTAGGTCAGACAACTGTTTCAGGAGTCAGCTGGAGATGAAGACCTCGACATCTAACTTTTGCCACACAATTTCACAGCTGTAACTCATGAACACCTGTTCAAAAAACTTGATCGTATACCCCTCACTGATTTCAATAACTACACATATATTGATATGCTGTAAAAATCTGGTGTATGTAAACTTTCTTTTAGACCAAATTTACACATAAACAAGAAGATATCCCAAGACTTCAGGTAAAGAAATAAAAAATTCTCTACTTGCAAAAGATAATTTTGGATATGCTAAGAAGAAACAGCTAACCTTAAAAAGACATCAGTAAGAAAATGTTATTTGGAAGCATCTTTGCAAAAACCATTTTTTCATCAGGAACTAGAATTTACAAATTAAAACGCAAGTCCCATGTCAAAGCAAGCAGAAGCTACAACACAAGCCAAGCATTATATTTTTAAAGGAGGCAAAAAATAATGACTTATCGTATTTAATGGAGAGAAGAATATGTTATCTGAACTAGTTGCAAATACCACAAAACCTGTGCTCCAAAAAACAGTTGATAATAAGTTTATAACTGATATACACATTAAAAAAAATCTTTCGGAGATGCAGAGCCTGTTTCAGAGGCACCTGGCTATCTAATTAATACTACAGGTATGTGCAAGTTGTTTTGAAACACTGATCTCATTAATTTTTCAGATTTCCAATCAATGTTGCAAAATATTAAAATATTGAGCATAAGACTCTTAGATATTTTTAAAAATTCATAAAGCAAGCAATATTATTTTAAAAACTTGTTAAAATGGCATTCCATATATTTGAATGAAACTCAGTTGTCATCCAAATCCAGTTTGGCACACATCTCAACTGTCTAGTAAAGGAATTTACACTTTTGATGTGCATTTTGAAAATACTCATTGAATCAGTGATAAAATCTCATAGCTTATATGGAATGGAAAATAACTTTTCAATTATTGAGAAGATGTAAATGATAAATTAAAAGATTACACTTCTGGATGTAATTTAAATTTTGACTAAAATTGAGTACTCAATTTCATTAAATCACTACACTGCAGGAAACAGCAAAGAAAAGGCCACATTAGCAATCAGCTTTAACAGTCACATTAATTCTAACTTTCATGTGAAAAACTCTAAAACAGGGCAAGAAATAGAAAAGGTAGCCAGCATACAGCACTAAGTGTGAGCACAGCTTCTCCTACATGCAGAGGCTCACTGCTTCCAGCAAACAGTAATGTTGCCCTCCAGTGTTCAACACTTTCTTTTAGGAATCACTTCTAATTAATATCTCCATCAATCTCCTTAGATATGCTCAATTATAACATCACTGAAGCAGAGAACAAAACACAAGCCACAGGCTACGTATTCAGTGCACAGCAGACAAACAATTAAAGACAAGGATTTAAAACTTTGTTGTTGTTTAAAAACAGTATCTTTCCCATAAAACTACCATAAGAATACATTGCATATCCTACTTCTTTTTGGCTTTTGGTACTCATCAGTTATTTTATAAAGCTTTTCAAGTCACAGCTTTGACAACACCTAACTGTTCAAATCCATTACTCCTGCTCAAAAGCGATTACTCAGATTCACACATATCAAATGACAGTTTTTTAAAAGATGCAAGAACAGATTATTACTCACATCTTTTTGAAAGCACTAAGACTTCTAAGGCTAATGTAATAAATGAAACTGACTTCCAGTTGATACAGTCTTCAGTCTCTAAGGAAGGATATCACTGTTAGTAACTCTAGGCTTGAGATCTTATAAAAATAAGAGCACAACATTACTTTTTGCCAAAACAGATTATTTTGCAATAAAAGCTTTATTATGTAAACAAAGCTAAATAAAAAAACAAGCAACCAAGAAAAAACTCATCCACTCAAAAAACACTGCATGTGGGTCAGAAAATAAACTAAGAATAAACCCACTGATTTTAACTAGGCAACTGTCCTGCAACAAGGAAGAGTACACAGGAGACAAATGCACAATGCAAAAATATGCACAATGCTTAAAAGAGGCAAAATAATGAACTTGACATTTCACTGATTTTATTCTAAACAGAGTCTGAAATCATATATATTCATAGCTTTTCTGTTAGAAAATTAAATATATGTTTTGCATCAAGTATAACAAAATCGCTCAGCTAAACCAGTATAATTTGCATAGCAAATCAAAAATAGACTATAATAGAAAAGTCTGGGTTAAAAAAAAATCCAAAACTGTTGCAAAGCTCTAAGAAGAAAACAACAAACTTCAATCCTGGATTTGATTTGAGTATGTCAGTACCACTAACTATAATACAAGAAGAGAGGCAATGTTGACTATGCAACAATGGACTTCAGATTAACTGAAAATTAATCACTAGTTGATTAGGAAAATATGTGCATCACCAATTTGAGAGATCTAATTTGGTTCCTAAATAAATGACTAATCTCTTGCGACAAGGGAAATGGAAAAATAAGCTTTTCTAAGGTCAACTGAAAGAAAGATTCTAACTCAGGCATTTTCCCATCAACAGAAGAGTCCTTCTCCATCACTTCCCTTCTTTGAAAGGCTACAAAGTGCATCTATAGAGATGACAGCCTCAGATGTGGTACCTATTACATACCCTAATCGTCACCAACTCTCCAACTTCACTTTATCTTCCTCCAATGACACATTTCAAGCTATCAGAGTCTCAGTATAAGGTCTGTCAGAGAATTCATGATGTGTTGCTTGATACGCTTCAAACTACACAATCTCACAAGCTGGTAACAAATGTATGACTCAGCTCCAGGAAAAGATGAGCTACTCCACAGTATCTTTAATTATTCTTTCCACAGCCCTTCAGCAGAGTGCTTTGATCACAGGACAAGAGACACCATCTTCTCTTTTACAGGACAACAGTTTTGTTTTTTACTTTGCTTCATTTACGTTTTGTTGAAATATAAAAAACTATGGTATTTGCCCATTCTGTCACATGGTGCAATCTAAATAAATCTTATTTGGTAACATCATTGTGAGTACTGATCAGTTAATACCTATGTTAACACACTGCTTAGTAGCAGGATTAGTCTAAAAGTGTGAAAAACACAGTAAATTTTCAGTGATTCATAAAAGTAGGTTAGGCAATTACAAACAATTAAACCAACAAGATTGAAAAAAGTGCCCCAAATTAGGAGAAGCTAAAGTAGTGAAGACTTATACAGTCATCTGACCAGATCTACATGCAATCTAAAGACACTGAAAAATGGCCACATTTTGTCTACAGTCAAGGTTGAACCATTAAAAGCTGGCAATTTGACATACCTAGGCAAAAAAAAAAAGCCTTATGTCTCCTTCATCAGAATAAATTACGTTGCCAAAAAAAAAAAAAAAAAAAGTTAGCAAATTAAGGAGCTGCTATGAGAAATACCAGAGGTTCAGAGGTTTAAAAAATGCCAATCTTCTTTTAAGTTCTCCTGACAGGAAGCAAGGGAATATGAAAAAAATAGCAGCATCTTGAGATGCTTTTAAAGAAAACCAGAAACAACACTCTACTAGCTTTGTGATTCCAAGTGTCTTTATAACACAGTCATATAAAATAATAGGCAGTCTGACATTCAAAGTATTTTAACATTTTAAAATAAAAAATAAGCCAATTGTGAAGTGCTAATTGAGTATATAGATCCTTATGCCCTGTACAAGGCCAAGAAAGGAGTTTTATCCTACTTTCCAATAGCGATCACTACACAAACATCAGGAAAAGAATTCCACTTAAATAAAAACTTCTGATAAATTACCGAAGTTCAGTAACATCCGTCAAACAATGGCATGGTAGCAAAGTTACAGGTAGCTAAATCCAGCCAAAAGAATTAATGTAGCACCACTACTAGATTCTGGGGATGTCACTGTAGCAACAACCTCCGCTACCTATGAGCAACCAATGTCATCTACATCAGGCTTGTGCTAGTCTTCCAATTTAATTTTAGTAATGGCCTTTGCAAATTTCTGAAGTATTCTCTTTCCACTGGGGAAAAAAAAAAAAAAAAAAAAAAAAGAACGGTCCTGTGTGTTGTGATTCCCTCCCCCTGCTTCCTGCTTAAGTGTGTGATACATGGAACAAATAGGACCAAACAGTATGCTTTCAAAACTTGGGGATTATGACTTCAATCTGTTCCAGAAAGCTCATGAATAAGAAACCCAAAATTCAAATAGTAGTTAAGACTGAAATAATAATGATTCCACAAAACACTTTTCACTCCAGTTAAGAACTGAAATGCTGGATGTAAAACACTTTTCAATTCACCACTTCTATTGTTTTTCGGTTTATATAAGTAGTCTACTAGAATAACTAACTAAACCAGGACTCCTTGGTTAGAAGGAGGCATCTGAGGAAGAGAAAATGAGAGACCCTTAAATAATAGGTGGTACAGTCAAAAAAATCAATAGCTCCTGAAACATAAAAGCTAAGGCATATCACATTAAATTGGAGAAGGTAGGTTTTAAAATAAAAGCTACACAAGCACGTTTGTAATTCCTTCCCACTAAAAACATCCTAAGCATATTTTATACAGGTTAACACGTATTTATGTATATTCTAAAGCAGCAAAAAATTTAAATGAAGGAAGGAAGAAGAAATGCATCTACTAACGCCTGTACAAAGGTGACCAATGAAACATCTCAGAGTCATGTTTTGCTAGTGGCTAGAGCAGTTATAGAAAAGGTCTATTACAAGCTCTCCCTGCTCCTTAACTCTTACCAATGCACCCACTCTTGACAGACAGTGCAGTGGGCTAGATGGGTCTTTAGTGCAATTTGGCATATGAGTTCTAAAACAATGAGTTCTAAGTCAATATTTTTTAATTTAAAAAATCAGGATTGGAAAAAGGAAAATGGAAAAAAAGGAAATGCTCGCAGTCTCAAAATAACAAAATAAGATCTGCAGTGAAAAGAGTAACAATTGTACTGGCAAACTTGAGCTACTCAGTTTTCCAGAGCACATACAAACTTCATTTGGTAAAGGCAGCACCAATTTCCTACCATTTATTTTCTTGTAGCGGACTCTAATGCATGGATTTAAATGCATAGCAAAGCACACTCACACACACATAAACAGAGCCTTACTTCAGACAGGAGTCTCAGTCAGCACTTCCTGAGGAAGACTGCAGAAGGCTATGCACATAAGTTACATGTGTGTGATGAGAGGCAGCAGGCAAAAAACCTGAAACACATGGAGTTCTACCTGAACATCAGGAAGAAATTCTTTACTGTAAGGGTGGCAGAGCACTGGACAGGCTGCACAGAGAGGCTGTGGAATCTCCTTCCCTGGAGGTATTCAAAAGCCATCTGGACACAATCCTAAGTAACATGCTCAAGGGGACTCTGCCAGAACTGGGGGGCTGGATGAGATCACCTCCAGTGGTCTCCTCCAACATTAACCATTCTATGATATAAAATGATGTGTTGGGTCTGGCTGAGAGAAAGTTAATTTTGCCCTTAGTAGCCTGTCGGAACTCAAAATGTCCCTCAGACATTTTTGGATGTTCCAGGTCCAGGTCACAAGCATTTGAGACCCTGGCAGGCAGCTGGAAACAGCTGTGATATTGGATTTGAACCATGGAACAATTTACCAACCTTGCAGGAAGAACAAGAGGTCACAAAAGTTTAGATATTAAAATAGAAATAGTCACAGAGTAGAGGGAAGAATTTTTGAGTGCTGTACAGGGAGGGTCTAGGTCTTGTACATGGAGTTCAGAGGTTTTAAGGTGGAGGGATTTGGGCCTGCCCTGTCCTCCCTCTTTCTTCTTCCTTACCTCCATGTTCTTGGTGATGTTGGCACTCACAGATTGGTTTAGACTAGAAGAGCATAATTTAATACAGGTAATAGGCTTTGGGGAAAAACTATAAACATTTAACACGTAATGTATCATATAAAAGATAGCACCAGCCCTGGGCGGGGAGAGAGAAAAAGACGGCAGACAGAGAGGATGTCAGGGTGTGTGTGCGCTTTTGCCTGAGCAGCTGAGCAGACTGCAGCAACTCAAGAAGAAAATCTTTTAGATAACATGCAATAAACTACCTTGAGACTGGACAACAGAAGACTACTGAGTTTTTTTTTGAAAGCACGGGTTGGAGGAGAGACTTTTCCACCACACGGAGCCACCCCCAACCTAGGGGTGAGTTCCGGCAGTAGCCAGCCCCCCTCACAGTTTTGTACCCTGTAACTAAAAAGGTGCTGATAATCAGTGTTTTGGCTACTGCTGGGCAGAGCTGGCACAGCACCAAGGTTGTCTCTCCAACATTGTCCCCTCTCACCACCCTAACAACCAGTGAGCTGGGGAAAGGCAAGTTCTTGGCAGGGGACACAATCAGGACACCTGACCCAAACTGTCTGAAGGGATATTCCACAACACATGACAACAGTTCAGCAATAAAAGCTACCTGAAAGGAGGAGAGGGGCCTTTGTTATAATTATGCTGGCCTTCCAGAGCCACTGCTACATGTGCTGCTCCCAGGAAGTGGCAGGACATTGCCTGTTGATGGGAAGGAGAGAATAAATTTTCCATTTTCCTTTTCTTCCACATGCCACCTTCTTTTAATTAAGTTGTCTTCATATCACAATGTGAACTTGGAGTGTCCAAATTAGATTTTAGATTACTAAAATAAAAATGCACTCCAGGAGTAGTCACAAAAGCCAAGCTTTGAAGAAACTCCAAATCTTCAACAATAAAATATATTATAGTTGCTAACAGGACTAAGCTAAAATTAATCTCAAGTAATTTCCTCTAAAATGCATACCATAGGGACACTGAGTCCCTGGTACTGATAGCACTGATAGGTAATGTAATCTGATAGAGATTATCTGAAAAACAAGACAACTCTGTTCCAAAGAAGCAATCAAAGCCTAGCCATAGCTAAGTATCAACAAAAACTTGTAGGATCCTGACATATTCAGCACTCTCCCACTAATATTATCACATCACTGGGTTTCCAATAGCTCATCTGCATTAACCAAAGCACTAAATTAATTCAGTAGAATTTAAAAAAAAAATTAAAATTAATTTAGCAAAATATCTTGGATCTTGTCATGCTGGAATTTTCATAGAAGGAAATCTGAATTTTCTGACTTGACAGCCATATACTAAGATATTCAAAAGAGCAACTTTTTGTAATTATTAATTATTTATTTTTAAATCTGTAAGGCACAAATAAGAGTTTGTTCCAAGTGAAATAACAATCCTTGTGCAGTATTGTATGATTTCACTGGAAGTATCTTTTAGAATGCATGAAAAAAGTTATTGTAAATCTGCTTTCTCAAAAAAGCATTGTTATCAAGTATTTTTTGACTACACACAGCTTGATAGAAATGATAAAAAACCTCCAGGTGGCAACCTTTGGATGTCCAATAAGGAAAAAATTTACAAATTTGAATAGAATCCATTTTCATGGCTTTCTATGAAGTCTTGACATAACAGAACACAATTTTGGTATCTTCTAGACAAATACAGCTGCATCTTTAAAAACACATAGTAATTTCAATACCTTAGTTTGTCCTAACAAGAAGGTAGTTTCCTCAGATCCAGAATACAGATTAATGCCTCTGACAGGCAATGAAAAAAAAGCAGAAATAAATTAAACTCATCGGGGGAGAAATTCAGTCATGACCCTCACTGTGATGAGTGGTCTGATCCTCCATTCTTACTGGAGAAAAAGCCAGCATAAGAGGAATGTACCATTAAAGCTAGGAATTCTTCCAGTGGAAACAGCAGTTCTCTGAAAAGGTGAAACAAAAAGTGGATTGCCAACAATCTACTGACTGTGAAGTTCAGAACCCAGGGAGGTACAACCCACTTGAAAATGTAAGGAACTGACACAATCCTAGGAAGGATTGTGGACAAAGACAGAACACAGGAGATCAAGAAAGAGCTCATGTTGGAAAGCTTCAACACAGCCAAGCTTAATGCAGTTCACAGACTAAGAAGCATCTCAATGTGATGACAACTATCACTCACAAACACAACTCACACTTGAATCTGGAACTTATGCAACCCTTCCCAGACTTTGAACAAGTTTAGGAAAGAAAGGTACTAGCACATAAACTCAATTTCACAAGAAATATGAGGCTAAGAGAAAAGGTACCTCCATCTTCTGATTGAGCAGGTATTTCAGAAACACAACAGATTTAAATATCCTAGCTAATAGGCTTAACTGACTGAAACAACAATAACACACTTTCCCACACAGTCCTACACAGGGTCACAAGCACTCCTTCTCTACCTACTTAAACTACATTTAAATCTCACTCACCAAGGAAATAGGAAAAATATAAAAGAGATCACTAACTAAGGACCTTGAGTAGGCTGACTGCATACTCCACTTGAGCCCTCAACAAAAAACTGATTCCAGAGAAACAGATTTTCAAGAGGGACATGAAGGACTGACTGCAGCTTCTATTTATATCCTCTAAGCAAATTAAATACCCACTGCTCATCTGCCAGAGAGCTCTCATATAAACATGGAATGGTTTGGATTGGAAGATACCTTAAAAGATCATAAAATTCAACTCCTGTGTGCCATAAGCAGGGACGTCTTCCACTAGACCAGGCTGCTCAAAGGCCCACCCAACCTGATATGGAACTCTTCCAGTGATGTGGCACCCACAGGTTCTCTGGGCAACCTGTTTCAGTGCCTCATCACCACCACAGTAAAGACTTTCTGCATAATATCTAATTAAATCATTGCTCCTTATCCAACCACTATATGCCCTTGTAAGAAGTTTCTCTCCAGCTCTCTCGTAAACCCCGTTCAGTGTCAGGAAGGGTGTAGTAAGATATCCCTGGAGCCTTCTCTTTTCCAGGCTTAACAAACCCAGTTCTCTCAGCCTGCCCTCATAGGAGAAGTGCTCCAGCCCCCTGACCATCTTCATGTCCCTCCTTTGGTCTTGCTTCAACAGGTTGCCATCTTCCTTAATGTGGAGGTCCCAGTACTTCAGGAGGGGGTCTCATGAGAGTAGCGTAGATGGCAGAATGACCTCCCTTGACCTGCTGGCCACATTCCTTGTAATATAGCCCAGGATATGGTTGTTCTGGACTGCAAGAGCACTTTGCTGGGTTATATCAAGCTTCTTGTCCAACACTCCCAAATCCTCTTCCTCCTTTAAAGGCCAATCATAAAACCATATGAAAAGAAAACTTAACAGACTGTAACCAGAGCTGAGACTTCCTGATATCCCCTTAGTAACCCATTGTACCAATAACTGGCTTTAAATTTTAGTTCAGAGAATGTTCATTTAAAAGTAGTTTAAAAAATAATTACTTGATTTCCAGTCAAGTGATATAGTTTCATTACATGTTTCCATTTGTGATTTTGGAGTTGTGTTAGTTTGTCACTATTACATTCATAATATGCATTTTAAGGATATTAAAACACAAAACAAACAAAGAACAAAATCAGCCAACAATACTGAAACTGATTTTTCACTGTTCTATATGACAAGTAGTTGAATAAAATTAATGTAAGCACATCAAAGATTTTAATGAAAGAATATTTTGCTGAAATACTCCAGTCAGAAGAAATACATAATGTTTCCAATATCACCGAGATTATTTTAAAACTATGGTTTTTATTTTAAGGGATATTTTAAGAGTTAGAAATATTTGCATATTTTTCATTTGAAATCCATTAAGAAAAAAATCCAACCAAACAATTATCCCCAAATCCTGTTAGAACAGATACAGCTTTGATGCTCATGAAAATGTAAGTACAGGAAAACTGTAATGTTTACTTAGGATAAAAGGCTAGAGTAAACTTACTTTCACTCAATAAACAATGACACTGACTTTGAAGAATGATTTAAAAGTAGGATTTTGAGAAAAAAAAATTAACTACTGATAAAATGTAATAGTGAAGCTATGGAAACTGAAATGAATGGGCCTACAAAGAAAAAAAAAGAGACTGAAAGCTTGCATCAGATACTTAGTTTCTGTTTCCTTCACAAATAATATCTACCCCATATTCCACAGAGTCATTGAAATGCATCTTCAATACTTGTTTTCCTTGACAATTCAATTTTTACTTAATCTGAAAGCAAAACCATTAACCAGTATAAGGATTATACTGACTATTACTATTGAATATCAAAAGGAGATTTTAAAAATGCTATCCTATTTAAACAGTGAAGATGGGATGGGACTTAAAAAGTGAATTTTTTCAAATTTCCATTCTAAAGAAAGTAAAGTCAACTAGGTGAACAATGATAAAGAAACCACTAGCCAATAATGTCCAGACCAACAAACAGTGTCTCACTAAACAGATATATCCCCTTTTTTATCCAATTTTATCTTATTTAGGACAGATACATAGCTTTTTTTAGCTACTTTTTGACTGTAAGCAGTTCTACAGAGCCCCTTCCTCTCAAAGCAGCAGAGTTTCTTCACCTCTAAGTAATGTGCCAGACAACCAAGAACCACTTTTTGAGAACAAGAGATCCAACAATGCCACATTTTTTTAAAACAAGCAACCTCTTCACATTCTTGAAATTAAATCCAAATATTTTTAAGTATGTGAGCAAAAGCCAAAAGAAAACCCCTGTATTAATACCTATACTATTAAATACACGAAGGTATTTAAATCATGTGCTTCATCATGCCCTTTCCCAGAGCCTACAGCTGAATACATACTTCCTCTGTTTTGACCACTAATAATAAGAGGCCTTCACTTAAATTATGAGCATGATTTAGCATTCTGTAATTCATCCAAGGCTATTTTTTAAATCATTTTAAACAACACTCATAGTTTATCTCTTAAGACCTCAGAAGCCTGTGATTCAAAACAGGGTAATAACATCTACATTAAAACTTTATTCATACAAAAAAGTGCCTCCAAATACTTATATTTACATTTATAATTTACTGATACTCACTAGGCATTCAATTTTTTCATTTTTGACATTTATTTTTAAAATAGAAAATACAATCCAACTAAACAGTGTGCTTGCCGTTCAGTGGTGGTTTGCAATTAAATGTGCCAGACATCTGTGAAAGTCTTAACTGGTCTTTACGAGGAAAAAGGAATGGCTCTGCAACTTTAAAAGCACACAAAATTAAACAATGTTAATCTCACCTACACAAAGAAAATCTTATGTAAGCATTCATGATAACTACCAAATACAGATAAAGACAATCAAATGTTTCTGGGTAGAACACATACATATAAACTAGTAGTAGTCAACCAAAACAGAAAATCCTATTTGACAGTGATAAGAAAGAAGGCATTCAAACATGATCCTGATCTTTTCTTCCGTGAAAAAAAGAAAAATCTTCCAGCCTCCCTCTTTAAAATAGAAATCACCCAGTAATTGTGCCATAGTAGTATAATGCTTAACTTTAAATTAATTGGGTGCATTTTGAATATATCCAGAACTGAAAAACTTACAAAATTCCCATCCATTCATTTGTTAAATTTAAATTGTAAGTTATAGTCTACCACCATAATAAATAAATGACAGTTTTCTGTTATACGAGACAGTTTTAAATAGAAGTAGCTGTCTGATAAGGTTTGAAAAAGAAAACATTTAATTTCCTCTTTTGCACACTTAATTCTAATATTACAAGTCAGGGTAAAACATGTCTAAAACCCACTATGAACTTGTCACAATGAGAACAGATATAGTCTTCTTTCTGTTCAGCTAGGGCTTTAAAAGCACAATGTAGCTATAGGATACAAATCCCACAAGATGCAAGTTCTGAGCCTTCTATGTGAAAGCTGGGCTTGCATTTTCAGTGGGTGTATTATAAAAGGGGTGCTAGTTAGTAGGAAAAAATCCCAGGATGTGTAAATAAAAGCTATAGAGCATCATATGTAAGGACTTTTACCCACATCACATGGAGTGCAATGTGGAATTAGTGACAGAAAAATGTACCACAAATTGTTTACTGGTATCACTGCCCTCTAAGAAGTCTTTTAATAGCTTCATGTGTATGAAGAGAGACATTCAGCAATCTGCATAAGAAAGCTGATGAATCTCTGTCAAACAAGACTTTCCAGAGGTAGCAGTAGATTTACTAAAGAGCCGTGTACCACTGCCAGTTCTCATAACTAGTCAGATTCTATTGGGGTATCACAAATAGCAATGCTCGTAGGACAGCCACTAGGCATAGCTAAGCCTTATTCATCAATCACCTTTTTTTGATTATACCCCACCATTGCAAATGGCAATGCAATTAGGAAAGTCCACATTTCAAAAGCTGAAAAGCAGCTGTTTGTTGAAATACAAATTAATAGTAGTGTATAACTATCAATCCCTGCATAGAAGCCTAATTCTGTTTACAACTACAAATAAAAGTATTTAATCTACAGGTTTACTGTATCTCCTTACACTTCGTGGCCACCAAGCCACTCTATCACTGCCCTCCTTGGCTGGACAGGGGGACAAATATAAAACAAAAGGCTCATGGGTCAGTATAAAAGCAAAAATAGAGATCACTCAGCAATTACTACCATGGGAAAAACAGGCATGAGTTAAGGAAACAAAATTATTAAAATCAATAATGAGGCAACTATAAATAAAATCAGACTTTTGAACAGTTCCTCCATCCCTCTCCTTTTTTTTTCCAAGCTCACCTCCCTCCTGCCCCCAAGCAACAGGGGCTGTCATTCAGCCGTTTAACATTGTCTCCATCACTTCTTTCTCCTTGTTCTCCTCCCATGCTCCAGCACAGTGTCTCTCCCACATGACACATTCCTCCATTATCTTCTCCAACATGGGTCCCCTTCCACAAACTACAGTTCTTACAAAAACTGCTCCAGCATGAGTCCCTTCCATAGGGTGCAGTCCTTTAGGAATAGATTGCTCCAACATGGGTCCTCCATGAGGCCATGAGCTCTGACAGAAAACCTGCTCCAGCACAGGCTCTCCATAGGGCCATCCCTCCTTTGGGCATCCCTCTGATTCCTGGTCATCCACAAGTTGCAGGTGAATCTCTGTTCCCTCACAGACCTCCATAGGCTGCAGAGGAACAGCTGCCAGACCATGGTCTACACTACAGGCTGCAGGGGAATCTCTGCTCCATCAACTGAAGCACCTCCTCCCTCTTTTTGCTCACTGACCTTGCTGTGTACTGGGCTGTTCCCCTCACATATCCTCACTCCTCTCTCCAGCTGCAATCACTCCTCTGCAGCAACTTTTTAAATCTGTTGCCCAGAGTCACTGCCACCATTGCTGATGGGTCTGGCTTGGAGCTGGCTGGCATCAGCTCCTGGCAGGTTCTCACAGAAACCACCCCTGTAGCACCCCCACTACCAAAGTCTGGACACATAAACCCACTACATCCTCTGAGACCAGGATTATACCACTCCAATCCCCATACTCGACACCTTCTAAAGCTGAGCATTATCCCAGACATTATCCTCATGAAGCATCATAATACAGTTTTTTATATTACATTCTACTCCCCCAAGATCAGTTTTATTACTTAAAGTGTTTTTCTTCTACAGCTTGTTTTGATGCTTATACAATAAAAGATTGGGGCAAGTCTTTGTTTTCAGTCACAGTACAAACCTATTGACCTAGAGTGGTTATTCTTAACTTAAAAATATATGAGAAGTAAAAGACAACTGAAAAATAATGAAAAATATTACAAGGGAAACAGAACACAAACTATGAAGCTGGAAGCTACCTACCACATAGCAGTACCAAAATGTATTAACAATTACTGCTAAATGCCACTTTTCTCAATAACTCTCTTGTCTGTATTAATTTTTAATAATGCTCAAGTAGCCTTTCATTATAGTGTTTTAAAGATCTCATTTTACTATACTAAGTATAGACTATTTAGTTTGATTTCCATTTTCTAAATAAATAGAAATGCAAAAGAGTCTTTCTTAAGTTAGGATTTCTTTTAGACCACAAATCTCCCTATCTCCTAGGCAATCGTCAGCATTTCTTGAAGGAATTTTAAATCAAAATTCATGTTGGTTGTACTGTCAGCTGCAGCTGTGCCGTGTCTTGCTTGTAGTATGAAGTATGTGGTCCCCTCAACCATTCATGCTCTACAGAATGCATATATAAGAGAATTTTTAAACCTGTGATTTTTCAAAAATTAATGCAACAAACATACATGGTCATTTCAGATGTACTGCTTAAGAAAAAACAACCCAATGCTCATCCGCAAAAGTCTTCAGGCTGTTTTATCATCTTCTTACCAAGGAAGGCCTAAAATCTACTATAACTCCACACGGAGCATATGAGAGAGAAATTTTGAAGTAATATTTTAAACAAGGTGTTCCCAAGATTCCTCTGACCTCCAGAAATTATTTAGATTGCAATGACATTTCAAAACTTTTACTGTTTCTTCTGCACTTTTGGATAATACCAGATTTCTGGTACAAGATGCATTTAGGATTGATCTCAGCCAGAATAAAATACAATATATGTGCTGCTTTCTTTTCAGAGTGAAGTAACTTCTGGCTAAAACAGAGCTCTACTAACTTAAAGCAAGTTTAAAAGACAGTTATGTCCTAAATCCTGCATGAGGAAAAGTCCATTACAAGTACTTGCAACCATCTTAACTTCAGAGGACAGGCTAGGACCAAACCAAAGCTGTGACAAATGATCCAAGAGCTTAAATCTGGGCTACAAAAGGTATTCTCTATTTACACTCTGAAACCTCTTAACTGCATTTAATTTTAAGAGAAAGATTTCTGAAAAATTTCAACACAAAGCACTTTGAAACCCACATGCTGGCTTAGACTCTGGTATTAACAGATGGTGATAATTCCCTCAGACACCTCAAAAATTAATAAAACATAATGTAACAAGTCATTTCAAGGTCTCTGTAAATCCAGGCGGACGGACACTGAAAGATAACCTGTTGTACTCAGGATTTTCCCATCATGATGTTAGGTTTTTATTTTTTAATGTAAAGCTTCCTTTTAACAGTACCATTTCTCAATAGCCAAACTTCACCTAAACAACTAACAATTTGGATAAATTTGATACATTTCTGGTACTTTATTTTTTTTTAAGACTCAGTTAGGAAAATATCCGCTTCAACAGCCTAAAAGTAATCAGCCTCACTCAGCTGAAACTCCTGCTTTCCCCCTTTTCTTATCCTACTTGATTGTGCTTAGGTACACTAAAGGCTCTTAATATATTATAAATGTATTTGCATTAATTTGAGCTGTTAGGTTTCTGAAAAAGGAAAAGTTTAAACTACAACTTCAAGTGATAAAACAGATTACAGACTTGAAAACTACTGTTTTAACTGAGACAGGACATGCAACTAAGTAGATCCAAATTTAGTCTTACATATAATTTAATCACATTTTATTAATGAAAAAAATGCAAACAAACAAAACCTATTTTACTATAGTTCATCTTTCCTTGTTACAGACTCATCACAGAACCACAGAACAGTTTGGGTTTGAAGAGACCTCAAAGATCACCTAAATCCAATCCCCCTACCATGGGCAGGGACATCGTCCCGTAGACCTGGTTGCTCAAAGCCCCATCCAACTTGGCCTTGAAGTATAAAAAACCCTTATTATTAGTATAAGGGGTGATGAAATCATTACTGGGAATAACCTGTTTCTGGGTTTTAGAAAATACCTGCAATTATCAACTTCACTGATCCATTTTAAGGACTGCATCAGCTCCTATTCAGTGAGCACTATGTTTAAAATGTCAAATACTGTACTGTATCAACTATGAAAGACTGACTACCTCTCAGTGACTAAGCCTACACATTGTTCTAGTTACAATATGTTTATTACTGCACATTATAAGTTACTTTGAATAAATGCTTTTCTGTTCATGAAACATGAACTATAAAAATTTTGTTACACAATCATCTTTGGTTCATATATTACCGTTTCTAAGTTGCATACAGTTATAAGCACATGAAGTGCTACTGAATATTTAATATATAAATCTCAGACTATGTATAAAGTTATGAATCTATTCTTTTTGACAAACCCAACACAGAATTTCAACAGTCTTGGCTCTATACTGAATTTTGTTTTTTTAATTTTCCTTCTAACATGAAGCATCTATTGCTTTGAAAACTACACTGACAGTTCTAGTTTAATTTCATTTCATGATAATTTGTTGAATAAGGTAGTATTTATAGTATACGTAAAGAGCCACAAAGTTTCATTAACTAGGTATTATGCCATTAACTTTGTACTTTCTCTGCAAAATATTAAATGTACCTACATTTTATATTTCCGAAATCCAAGAAATAAGCTTACATACAACCATAACTTTGATTTGCAGAACAAACAGACAGACTTGGGTTTGTGTTTCATCCAAGACTATCTATTAGCAAGCAGGCACAACGGATGAAAAGCAAATGCTCACTGCTGTGGCTCACCAAGATCTGTTTTCTTTCTTGGCTGCACGTGGTGCAAATTTTCCTTTGCTGAGTTAAGCACTGCTACACTGGATTATCTGTGGTAGATATGCCAGCTCATACTGTGAGATGAGGAAGAGGATTGCTATAATTAAAAGGCTTCCCAGACTCCACCTCCCATTTTTTCTTATCTGCACAAGGAGAATAAAGATTTAAATGTGTGAATGATTAAGGGATTGGAACATTTGACACACAAACAAAGGCTGAAGAGAGCTGGGATTATTTAGTCCTAAAAAGAAAAGGTTTGAAGAGATCTTATACATGTGTATTTCTACCAGAGGATAGGGTGGGAGTAGACACAAGGGAGCCAGACCCTTCTCAGTGGTATGAGCTCAGGATACCATGATACAGTTTCTTTCCAGATGGACTCAATTCACTTCACCCTTGGACAGTAGACTCAACACTAACAAGGTCTTCTTGTAAGTCTATTTCTGCATTCACAAAGTGCTCTCTAAGGAATCAAAAGATACAATGGAGACTGCAATGTGTCCATGAGAAACAGAGTGGATAAGAAAGTCTTTCAAATCACTTTCAAAACAAAAAAACCCCCGAAAGATGGACTTTTGCGGGTTCTTTGAAGATATGTATGCCATTGCTGAAGACACAGAAACAGCAGCAAAGAAGATTTTCAGAACCCCAGAAACTAAAATATGGGGCAAGGGCTCCACAAGTCTCTTGAGGGGAAACTTAAGAATGAAACAGCTCCCATATCCTAAGCATATTGCTTGGAGCACCGTACTCAATCCAATGCAACCTTACACCAACACTTCCATCAGTTTCAGCTATTCAGGAGATGAATATTAACAGCCAAGAAGCCATCATTCACAGATATGACTCATAAATACTGCATACACCTTGCCATTTACAAAAACAGGTAATTTATTTCACTGGAACAACAGTAGGAAAAGAGGGAGTGCTGAGCTTTTATTGGAGCTCTCAAACTCACAAGAAATCGGCAAAAGCCACCAGCCTTGAAAGTGTAACGCAACACTTAGTAAGGTTCTTTACCCTCTTCCTTATTCCATAACTTAACATAGCCAAAAATGCACCTTTCAGAGGCTTCCCATTAAGTTTCATTATTGACATAAAAATTATGACTTGAAAAGGGATGAAGCTGATTTTTTTCCATATACATTCGGCTTTCTTCTCTTTTAAGACTTTCTTTTCTTCTCTTTACCAGTCCTCTCAACATTCCAATTCCTGCAATTAAACATGTTTGCACCCATTATGAATATGCTATGCAACTAGAGCTGACATAGCTCAATAGCTCCATTCCAATGTGTTTTGTCCTACTGGAAGGGGCAGACAATTTTCCTGTTCTTCCAGCTATAAAAAAACATACATTTGACTTTAAGCAGGAACGCACCCCTGATTTCAAACTAATCTTTGTTCTTTTTTTTTTTTTTTTTAATTAATGGTTTTTAACCTTAACAGTCAAATAGGGAGTGGTTTTGCTCCAAATTAAATCAAGATTTTTTTTTTTTCATACAGTGAGCCACATTACATATTGTTTAAGATTAAGGGTAAACTGACTGGTCAGGCATGAGCAATACCAAACAGCTTGGCTTCAGATGGTTCATTACTAGTTGAACATGTATTTCATGGCTACTATTCTATATTTAATGAAAGCACATTTTATTGTTTTCTGTAAGTTTTTAGTCAAAGTCTGTTGCAACAGGTTTGTATGAGATCCTTTCTCAATCAAAAGACAGGCTTTCAAATTCATATTTGTGCTTATATTCAAACTATTTTTTATGAAATAAAATTTTTTAAAAGACAAACATGCTATAGTGGCTCTTAAATCAGGCAATCAAAATTCAATAAAAGTTGGGAAACTTTGTGTAATTTAATACTTTTCACAGAATATGAAGACTTATAAAGCAAAAAAAGAAGTGAGATCACATAAAACTGATTACAATGCTTCATTGGTTTAGAAGAATCTTCTCAAACAATGATTATTTCCATCCTTCTGTCTACACTGTCCCAGTACTACAAAAGCCATGAGGTAACAAAAAGCATGATATGAATAACAACTTCACTTGCAACTGAATATTTTGCCATATCTCCCTTCCAGCTAATTCAAAAACTTAATACTTATTCTGCATAGTTAAGGAAGGCTTTCAACTGTTAAACAAAAGGGCAGTGAAAGAAACATCATTTTGCAAAGACAGATGCCAAGCATTTGTAAGCTGTTGAACAGCATTAGTAACACTCGCATTTATACAAGCTTTCAGTGAATTGTCACGTTGAACAATTTCAGTGATACAACCCAATTTCAAAGCAAAGCAGGGTAGTCATATTATAGGGTTGCATTAAAATAAATGAATTGACATTGCTGGTGTAAACCTCAGCAATACCAAAACTACTTAGACTTACTTATTTACCAAAGGTTATTATTTTCCACTATGTCAAAAGTACAAAAAAATGCTAAACTATAAAAATTACAGGAATGCAATTTTAGCAATCAGTAGGTTACAGAAGTCAAGGTGTTTCTCCACTGTAAATAATAAATAATCTTCCTCTTAGATATTAATGTCATTAACAATCTTCTTCAACTGAAGTTATGAAATTATAATTCAAATAGCTGAAATCCTTATTAATCCTATAGTTGAATTGGATATTTCTATCATTACGGAAGAAATATGTGACTCTCTGCAAATAAAATATTTTTTTACATTTTTCATTATCTTTATGCTTATGATCATGTATCAGATACTATATCATTGTAGTACATCTGCGCCAAACTCTTGCAAGACAGAGGTGGGAAGTAGGTCATTGAATTCAAAACTGATGTTTCAAGAGATCTGCTGCCTCTGATTATAAAAGCAAGTTCTAAATTTGATTCAGACTTAAAGAAAGCTTAAAGGTTCTGTTTGTGCAAGAATTAGTAAAGCTTCAAAATGGAGTGTTTCTATAAAAACAAATAGTAATGAATGATCAAATTTCACTAAAAAATAAATGGCACTTCATCAGCGTAAACACACACTACTACAGTGACCCTCTGACCACTAGGCACATTGAATATATAATGAGGTAGCTGATTCTGTTCTGTGTAAAATACAATAAAACACTGCACACTAATGGAAGAGCAACAAAAATTAATCTGAAATAGATTTACTGAGACAGGCCAAAATACAAAATGGAAAAAGTGCAGAACCAAATAACGAACAGGTAAGACTAAGAGGCTGATTTAAAATAGCTTAGATAGCTTATTAAGTTAACATTCTGTTAATACTGTACACAGCATTTATCAGCAAAGATTCTGCTTTGCTACTAACCCAATCATAGATTTCATTCCACTTTGACTAAGTTCAATACAGTGCAGAAGGGGAACAAACATTTTGGAAGGAATTCAGAGATGATTATGCAGGTTTTGGGTGTTAGTTTTTTGTTGGTGTTTTTTTTTTTTTTTTTTAAGATGCAATATAGAAAGTGTTCCATATATTTGAGATGTATGAGTGAACACACTGAAAAGCATTAACATGAAAGAAAAAACTGCACCACAGCCTCTGAGACCTCAGCCTCCCCACGGCCCCAGCTTCTACCCCTTTGAGTACTCATCTGAAAGCAGGGACAGGTGAAAATATGGAGAGCAGAGAGAATGAACACAGCTAAATGCTTAGTCTTGTAAAACACATGGCTTAAATGGGGAATCAGGTCACAATTTCATAAAAATAGCATTTTGATAGAGAGAGGTGCTAATCCTTTGCTTGGTGCAAAGGGATAAAATACAGGTAGGTCTCAGGAGGGAGAAGGGGGAAAGGCCAAGGATTGCAGGTGTTTTTTCAATACAAGTCTCACAACTTTATTATTTCAGTATGATAAAAATAAAAAAACCTCTAGTTATTCACCTCCCTTATAATCCATGAATTGAATCCTGTAAAGACAAGTGAGAAGTACAATTAAGAGGTAAAGCTAAGAAGAAAATAGCTAGTCATAGTTAAGCATTAAGGAACATTCAGTTTCATGCCAATATGACAGATTCTTAGAAGTTATCACCTATAGAAATATATCAACCCATCATACAAAACCACAGCATATTCCAAGTCACCTGCTGAGATACCATTAGTGCTTTATGACTGATACAAGGGTTGAAAAAGCTTTTCAGCCATAAACATCTCCTGTCAAATATTAGATTAAAAAAACAAACAAACAAAAATCAGTTATAATAAAATAATTAAATGAACATTCAGTCATTCAAAGATTTTCTGTAATCAAAACTAAGTTTTCCACAGAATCATTAAATAATGACAAGAGCTACAGTACTCTAAAGTAGCTGCCCATGGAATGTTATGACAAACTCTCACAATAGATACTCCCTTTTCATACAGCTCTGGTAGCTTATACAGCAACGTGCAAACAGAGATTAGCTGGATAGACAGCAGGATACCAAGAGGCCAGGGGGACAGACAGTAACTTGGACAAGGACTGCCACCTTCAGTTAGGCATCACATAAACCAAAAATCACACAAAAAGCAAACAAACAAAACCCCCCAAAAATTTCCAACTTCAAAACTTCCCCATACTTCACTTTTTTGATTAGCACCATCTATCAGCAGAGAATGACCCTCAAAATTACATGAAGAAAATGGAGTATGATTCTCAAGCCTTCAAAGCTAGTTCCACAAGAAAAACAAAAGTCATATGAGAAGCTACAGCTCAGAAGGCCCACACTTTCTCAGACTACAACAGTGTCCAATGAACAAAATTGTTTCTTCCTCCCCACATGAAAGGAGAACTGTGCCATGGGACAGTGCAGCAACCAAAACTGTAAATAGATTCAAAGAACTCAGATACCAAAGCCAACTATAGCTTAAGAAAATCCTCAACCAACCTCTGAAGAAGTACCAAAGGAAAAAAAAAAAAACCAAAAAAAACCCAACAAACCTCTTTCTACACAGGCTTCCCTTTACATTTTTCCTTATGACCACTACTACAGAAAGCCTGCAGGGAGAGAAGGATCTCTCACATAATTCAACCCATTTGCTCTGAAACTGCAAATGCCACTCCTACGAGTACACAATGTGACAGAGCACTAAAAAATGGTTTACCTCTTGTGATGGGTGACTAACACTGAAGTAGGATGGAACAGCCAAGAAAACGAGAAGAGCTAGGCAGAAGTGTGGGATGCAGTCAACAAGAACAGAAAAAGACTTTTTGAACTAAGCCTGGTGTTTGACCTACTTCTTACAAGCACTCTCTAGCCTGACAAAACCTATATAAAAGCTTTCCAGACTGCACAAGGAGAACCCTGGTCAGCTACCCCTGTATCAGACTGAAATCTGTTCACATCTGCATCACATCATCTGTTCAAGATGCACAGGAAAAATGAGCAGCATGTGTCAGCACCAGTCACAACTTTTTAGTATCATGCAACTTCCTGTTCACCTTGCTTATTGCACACTGCCATATAATCAGCACTACAAAACCCAAAATCACAAATGCTAGGAAATTCAAACTGAAACAGAGAAAGGTTCCTAAAACCTATGAAACAATGCAACTCACATAGTAGTGTTTGATCAAAGATGGCCAAACAAGAGTCAGTTCAAAATATACACTGAAGAAAAAATTCCCAAGACTACTAAAATACCAGAAAAACAGAGAATTGAGAAAGCAAGTCAGTAAAATAATGGAAGATTAGTCAAGGTATATTAAAGAAAACTAATTAAAGGCGTATGTGGAAACTTTGTACCAGGAAATAAGAAAAACAAAAGTAGACAAAGTAGAAGAATGCTGGTAGACAGACTGATCCACTTCCACTTTAATACCACATTTTCTGGAGCATATGGTATAGAATTTTATTTTAAACATCAGTCTAACAGCAACAAGCACATCTACCATGCAATAACAACATCCTTGACAGCACCCTAAGAAAACTAATAGAGCTGTTCAAAGGGGCCACCTCAACAACAGAAGCACAGAACTGGTGTCAAAATATCCCCAAAGAGAAATCCCTTAGAGCAATTAGAGTATTACACTTTTTTTAAGGAAAACCCTTTCTAGTTTGGTGCTTTGCAGTACACAAGGGTCAATGAACATGAGGGTTCATGTGCAGTACACAAGGGTCAGAGCATGCTGAGCCTGAGAATTCATATTAAACCCATGGACCAAAACCATCACAGAAGAATGCATGTGATACAATGAGGCATTCTCTCCTACTTCCAGAAATGTAAAAATAACACAATATTCTATAAAATCATTCTAAAAAGCTTTAAGCTCATATATTCTTAAGATCTTCTGACCTTCACAGTACTTTCTAAGGATAACTGAGTCCTTTATAAGCATTGGCATATAAAAGGCTGAATCCTCTCTCCATTATGCTGCTCACAATAATAATAATAATAATAAAAATAATGTTGTTCAAAATAATAATAAAAATAACACAAGCAATACTAGATATTGTACAAAGTGATACGCCACTAAATAAGTCGACCAGTTTAACAGAACTTTGAACACAGCAGGTTCTGAGGAAATACTAAGAAAAGCATCAAGAGAAACAACTAATCTCATAAACAATGGAGGAATGCCCAAGAACAAAATACTGTCTGAGCAGACAGTCCACTATTAAAATTTGGCAGAGCTTAAAATTCAACATTATATTGGACCAGAAAGATTTTCAACACTGCAAAAAATACACTTCCTCACCTCATAGATAAAATAAATCACTATGTCCATCAGTATCAGAAAGTACTACATGACTTAAGTCCAAAATGCAGCACTAGAGATCACAGTGTCTGGCCACTAAAGCAAACATGTAAAGGTAAAAACTCTTCAAGAGAAACCCTAAAAGCCCAACTTCACAAGAAATAACAGTGACGACCTCCATGACAAGGGCACACCAGAATAAAGTTCTGTCTCGGACATTTACTGCTGCTTCCATGCAGATGCAGTAAGTGTAAATAGATTTATTTGAGCTTTATACAAAAGACAGCAATAATCTCTGATAAGAAAATTTAAAAAGCATCTCCATCTTTAACTTCTGATTCTCTCTGATAATAAAACATCTCAACTATGTACAATTCTTATATTAAAAAGCTATTACCAAATGGCTTATAACAACCAAATAGGGCATAGTATAAGTTACATTTCTCTCAGAGACTTAACATATCAACTGATATATCAATACAAGATCACTGTTCACTCATTATCACACCTGCATCAAAAGTCATGCAGGAGTAGTACAGGTAAAGCCTGAAGAAAAACAAAACAACAAAATTACCAAACCAAATAGTTATCTCTACCCTCAGCTACCCACTGAAGAATGTTTGTAAAACAGAAAAATTAACTTTATTTCAAGTTGCTACTAAAATCCTTAATACACAATGAAACAATATTTAGTAGTTTAGGCATATGCCATCAGCCTTACTTTATATCTGCCATATTCACTGCTTGTTTCACATGTGAGTAAATTAAGTTTAAAATATAAAAACCTAATTTTAAAACATTTACTGCCCTGAGAAGAAAAAAATTACAGACACAATACAGCCTTTCTCTGGGAATACTGACTGTTGTATATTAGAGTCCATCTGTTAAGTAATGACTGATCCAGGATGCAATGCTGCTGCAGCAGACTCACAAGCAGTTTCACATTCATATACATCTCCCAGTGCTGAGAAAACTGTTAAACACTCTTGTGTTTATTTCAAAATATAAACATTGTTTTCAGCAACAGGAACTGATTAGTAGGTCTATCTTATATGCAAGCAATGGATGTCCTCCACATAGATACCAAAACATACTCTTAACCTCTCCATCAAAGATGAGGCAATGTTAATCCACTTGCTGGTGCACTAACAGCCAGAATTAAAATGAGCTTAAATATCAGTAAGAATGAAAGAAGAAAGAAAACTAGGAAAGGATTAAACATCATTGTATCTGTCATGATCTATACAGAGCCAGTTAATAAAATAACTGCATGTCGTTAACTTATTTTGAGTGCTACATTTAAATAAATGGGTAATAAACCAATGAAGTTGTGATGACTTGTACCATACTTGCACCATACATATAAAGAACAAAAATAAAATTTACAAGTCACATCTCAAGCTGTCAAACAGCTTGTAGAGAAGAATGGGAAATATACCAGATTACTGTTTTGACATATTCACAAAACTATCAGTTTTAACCCTGTGTGTTCAGCTATGCCATAAATATTAAAATGATCTGACCAAATTACGTCCTTCCCTGCATGCTGCAGCTTTTCCATTCAGTCTGTGCTAGGTCAAATGCAAATAACTGTCAGACAGAAGAATACACCTTTTTTAAAGTGTTTGAAGCAAAATATATTCTTTACATGACTTTGTATAAAATGGTTGGAGATTAGAAGTATCAAACTCATTTGAAACAAAGGCAGTTTCAATTAATTATCATTCAGTTTTGAGTAGTCATGTTTCTGTCCTATTTTATGTGCAAAATTTGATGGTATTTCATTGACTGAACTGCTTCAAAGGCTTTGCTGCAGCAAATCTTGCATTCAGGAACAGCACCAAATTGCACATAATTGAAAGTGATTCATTTTTAGATGCACTCGCTTGGCTTCTGTAGGTTCCTCAGGCTTTGGTGTAGGTAGCGCAAAAACATTAAGTCATACAGTCCTGCAGTAACTCTTTCACTCCATGAAGTGAGCAGCTGACTAAGGAGCTACATTTTAGCATTTTCTCCTTGTTTCAGCTATTTACCTCTGTACAATAGTATTTTGCAATGCACAGACCTTGGACCAAAGTAGCAACAACACTTACTTTTGCAGACAAGAATGTGTCTTGGAAAGCAGGGTAGGTTATTAAGACTTGTGCAACCCAATACAATACTGCAATACAACTAACTCTTTATTACAGATATTAAAGGGTATTAAATCCTTGCAAAAATCTCCCTTCTCCCCCTTCCTCCACATAAAACGCTCAACTAGCTCTGATCTAACAGGGTTAAACCCTTCACATGTTTCAGCCACCAAAAAAAGATACCAGCTCAGGCTGGGCTTTTTTAATGCTTTTCAATTAAACAAAGATACTACATTCATGCCACTCTTCTCAAGAGGAAGCTACTAGGTTAAAGGGCAGCGTCCATAACACGAAATTGCAAATTATTTAATCTCCTTATTTTTCTCACTGCAAATTGCACACACTACACTTCTGCAGGAGGCGGCCGGGACGAGGCACTGGGAAGGGGAAGCGTGGCCTGCCTGTTCTAGGTAGGGTCCTGCCTGGAGTTTAGGGAGCGCTGAAGGGGCTTCTGTCACACGCGCGACGGACGAGGAGATGAGCAGGTCGCGGGATTAACGAGGAGTTTGGGAAGAAAGGATGGCCGGAGAAGGGCCGTACGTGTAGGAGAGACAGGGGGCTGGGAGGATGCAGGTCCCTGTCGGGTGGCACAGGGGCGGAGGGGCGCAGGGGCAGCCCGGGAGGAGGTGGGCTGCGCGGGCCCGGGGCGTCACCGGGGCGGGGTGCCCGGCCGCTTACCAGGTTCAGCACCGTCTCCACGATGTCCCGGTTGCTGACCTCCCCAACCTGGATGAGTCCGATGAGGACGGCGAATTTCATCCGGATATTGCGGATCGGCACCGACGGGTTAATCATCCCCGCGGGGAGCACCACGGACCCGGAGCCCGACGCCCTCAGCTCCCCCATCACCGCGACGCTGCTGCTGCTGCTGCTGCCGCCGCCTCCGCCGCCGCCTCCACCGCCGGTCCCGACGGAGATAAGTCCCGCGGGCTGCGGGTCCGGCCCCGACACCGGCTTCTCGCTCGCCATTTACCCCCCGCCGTTACCGGCACCTGCCGCCGCCGCCTCCCCGCCCGGCCGAGCCGAGCCGCGCATCCACCGCAGTCGCACCCGGCGGGGCCCCAGGGAGCCGGCCCGAGGCGCCGGCACCGTCCCAGGAGCCGCTCCCCCGCTCCGCTATAATGAGGGATTATTATGGGCGCCGATGCCCCGTTAGCTGAGGACTGCCCGGCCGGGGCCGCCTCCCCGCCGCGGGGCCGGGGCGCGGGCGGCGCCGAGCGCGGTGCGGTGCGGCCCGGCGGGGGCGAGCGGCGCGCGGGGCGTGCGGCGGCGCGAGCGATGCCGCTGCCGCTGTTGTTGTGGAGCCGAACCCGCCGCCGCTCACGCCGCCATGTTGCCGCCCCCTGCTTGCGGTAGCCGCCAGGGCGCCTGCGCCGAGCCCGTCGGGGGAGTGGCCGGGCCGGGCCCCCCCAGCCGGCCGGGCACAGGTGAGCAGGTGCGCGGGGCCGCCGCCTCCCCACGGGCACCGCGGGCCGCCGCCCTCCCGCTCGGGGGATTCCGCAAGGCCATCCGAAGGGACAGGGTGGAGCCCCCCTGCGCCCGCCCGGCCGCGCCCCGCCGCCCCAGGGCGCCCCCTGCGGGAGGGGCGGGTGGCGCTGCCACACCGCCGGGGCTGCAGGTGACGGGAGGAGCCGCCCCCTCGCCGCCCCCCGGGCACTGCTCTTGCTTGGTGGTGCTGCTGTGTACAATCATGTCCAGCCAGCATCAGTTTTCCCAAGTCCCTTGTTTTCAGTGATGCTCATTGCAATGAGCATTTTTGTCAAGTCTCTCCAGTACTAGAGAAACAGAAGTACCTCCGATGCTTTGAGGATACTCATTTTAATCGTTGTTGTATGTGTTGAATAAAGTTGTATATATTTGCTCTATGTGTCTTGGAGTTAATCCATACCTGTTAAAAAAAGATGTTCTTGGCTTCATGGTGACTCTCATCACAAAGTTTGATTTTACAGCAAAGTTTTCCCCCTGGTCATAGAATGCCATTCACCCTGAGTCTTCTGTAGCTCCAAACTTGGGGTTTTGACTGGATTGCTGGTCCTCCTTATATCCAGCTCTAGGTAATAAATTACAAAAACACGATGAATCAGCAGAACTGGATCAGTACATCCTCCTAGATTACAGCAGCTGCTGCAAGCTCCACCAAAAGAAAGAGGATGCCTCAGCTCTGTACTAAGATGCATTTGTTCTATGTCCATGGAGATAAAATATGATACATGTACTTTTTTGCCAAAGTCCATAGGTGCTTTTCAGTGTGTATAGCCTGGGTACATAGACATGACTAAAACAGTGGTTAGCTATGAAATACAGAACCAACATTATTTCAGAAAGCTAGAAAAGATTGGAAGACACCCCAAAAGGTCATTAATGAGAGATAAGAAAGCATAACATTTTATTGGAAGAAATTCCTTTACAATTTGCACCAGCCACAAGCAGTCATGTATGATTCATAATAAAGGTGTACTTTCATTTTTTATATTCATGGAGGTGCCAAAGGTTCCATTCTCACCAGCAGCAGAACTAGCAAAGCTGAATACACACTCACTAAACAACTTTCAGGAATACATGACCTCTTTTGCAAAACTGAAACCTAAGCCTAGAACTCTGTAACAGTGACTTAAAATTCTAATATCTTCAGGAGCTAACCCACAACAGTCAGTTTTCGATTATTATCCCATCTACAACATCTATGTGGTGAGACATGTTGCTACAAATAGTATTGCTGGTTGAAACTTCATGTTTGCTGATGGGGTGACTGGTTTTCTTGTTCAAGTTCATCTCATGGTTACTGCATGTCCTTGCCAAATGGATAGGAAGCTGTTATAATTGCTTTCCTACTGGTAGGTATATTAAATTGGCTCTCTATTGACTGACTTTCACAAGTCCCAAAATAACTTCAAAGCTTTGAGTCCCATTGTTAAATTTACTTAAAATTTGTCAGTGACTTGTTCATCTTCGTGGTGGAATGGGTGAACTAATAGCACATAACCCCATAAATTTTTTTCACAAGAAAATCAGGATGACAAAATATAGTTTGATAAATTTTATTTTCCATTCCACACTTCATGCTACTCTTCATGGAAGACTCCATCATTTGCCCATGTACCCAACTGCTCCAGTAACTCCTGAATACAGCTGTTCTGTATACAACTGTCAGTGCATTCCTCCACACTGAATGTCTGATAAAATTGCAATTATGAATTTATTTAAAAGTTGAATTAGTCAAATCCTTTATTATATAATATCCTGTTCGAACAGCTGAAATCGCGTAATACACTATACATAGTATAAGGGGAAAAAACATTAAAAGAAGGTTAATTCCCAACAATATGTTTAATAACAGAGACTTCCTTTAGTTCTTAAAGTCATATTTGGTTTTACAAATAATTTTTTCAATTTTTCATGTTCTCTTTATTTTTATAAGCTGAAGTGTTGTTTAAAAGTAGCTGTCGTTTCTAATCAACAGTGTTTGTTTTTGATAAGCAAACTTTCATTGAGGTGAGCCATTCATCAACTCATGTGAACATTATTGTAGCATTGGCATTCTGAAAGAAAAACAAATTTGAAACATTAATCTCAGCCCTTTAGTAATTGCAGCTCTGGTGTTCATTTGCTTCCATTCTAGCACCTCATCAGACTGAAAATTAAAGTAAGAGTACGTACACAAGAAATGCTATAGAACAGGATTCCTATCTTTCCTTTAAAAATATTGTTTGTCTCATCTTCTTGATATTGACATTTTCATTCCAAAGACTGTGAATTTCTCAGTGATAATTTAATTCATGAGATGTTTAGTTGGATCTCAGTCCAGCAAGGTATTCTGCATTAGCAAATCATAGAATTTGCATAATTGGAGCCATTTTTAGGTCAGCATGCAAGATCAGTCATTGACACAGGCCTAGGCTAGGTGTAGCAGGGATAAAAGGATGAATTCCTTCATCCTTCACAAAAACAGGATGATGACAGGATCTGATCCTTTCTCTTTCTGTACCCTTTACAATACTTGCTCCCCACTGAAATGAGAGAAAGCAATCCCTTTGCTTCCAGAGTGTACTTTCCCTCAGCTGTAAGAGTTGAGAGGAAGGATTTTTTTTTTCTGTGATATTCCTCAGGTTTTCTCAGACTCCATTCTCCATAAATGCCAGAAGGTGGTCTCAAATATAATATTAAAAAACAAAGAAAAAGACCTTTATCCATGCTCTAATTTGCCACAAGCAGATGGGGAAGAAAATAAAACTGACAAATAAAGTTTAAAGTTTTAGCTCAATTTTTATTTCAGTTCTAAAATAAATTCTAGCAATACTACTTCATTTTTTGGGTAAAAAGATTATGTAATCATTCAACTGTGAAAGCTTGACAGAACATGCTTTAGAAGACAGACTCTTGGCTACAAAACATGGAACTATTTCAGTAAATAGGGGCTGCTCTGTACAGGCATATATTTACACTGACTCTTAGAAAGAAAGTGCTTTTTTAAATAATGAAATTATATAGATCAGAACTGAACCATCTTTGAAAGAAGAAGAGAATTTTCATTTGTCTGCCAGTGTGGCATCAAAATGATGCTTGCTTTACTGTGTCCATATGAGGCCTCCTGTTGTGTTTAATTAGATTATTCTTATGAGTAAGGATAATGTGATTTGTTCCTGTGCCAGGATCAGGAAGTGCTATTAGCCCCTTTCTCTTGAAAACCAGGATTTTTTGTAAGTTCCAAAGAAGAAGAACCCTGGCAGATGTAAACAGAATGGCCATCACAGCATCTAAATTTTCCCTGCTATGCATATGTGTTGCACCAAATAGGACCATGGAATGGTTTGAGTTTGAAGGGACATTAAAGATCATATACTTCCAAGGCCCTTCTGTGGAAGGGGATACCACCCACTACACCAGATTTCCCAGTACCCCTCACAGCCTGGTCTTGAACATTTCCGGGGATGGGGCATCCACAATTTCTCTTGGCAACCCATTTCAGTGTCTCACCAGCCTCACAGTGGATTTCCTTCCTAACATCTAACCTAAACTTAAACCTCTTTCAGGTTAAAGCCATCCCCCCTTGTTCTGTGATTAGATTCCCTCTTGAATTATCCCTCTCTGGCTTTCCTATAGACCCCCTTAAGGTTCTGAAAAGCACTATATGGTCTCCCTGGAGCTGTCCAGGTTGAATGACCCCAACTGTTTCAGCCTGTTGCTGCAGGAGAGGTGCTCCAGTCATTTGATCATCATCATGGCCCTCCTCTGGTCTTGCTCCAACAGGTCCATGTCCTTGTGTGTGGGGCACCAGAGGTGGATGCAGTACTGCAGATGTGATCTCACCCGAGCAAAGTGGGGGCGGAGAACGCTCTCCCTTGACCTGCTGGCCACACTGCTTTGGACACAGCCCAGGATATGTTTGGCTTTCTGGGCTGCAAGTGCACATTGCTGGCTCATGTGCAACCTCTCCTCCACTGACACCCCCAAGCCTTTCTCCTCAGGGCTGTCCTCAATCCATTCTCTGCTGAACCTTTTTGTGCTTGGGATTGTCCTGAGTCAGAAGCAGGACATTGCACTTGGCCTTGTTGAACTTCACACGGATGGCACAGACTGACCTGTCATGCTTGGCAAGGTCCCTCTGGATGGCTTCCCGTCCCTCCAGCATGTCAATTGCACCACAGCTCAGAGATGTTTCATTCACTGTTTTTAACTTCCACATGACAGCAAGCATTAAAGCAGAGGTAAAGAAAAACTGGTAAGAATTTTTTGCTACTCTAGCGGTAAATAATTTCTACATGCTTTTTATACAATTTCTTACTTTAGTCTTGAAAGAGAGTAATATTAAAAAAATACATTTCATGTATTTCTTGAGGCAGTTTTGTTATACCCTGTGCAATTTCAGAAACACCATAACAGACCTTCCAAGTGAGATTCTCTACATTTCCATCACAATGAAGCAGATGAAGATAGTATGACTTAAAGGAGTTATTTTGGTGTTATTGCAATAGAGTCTTCAAATAATTTGGTAGAAATTTTGAAAAATATAGTTATTATCTATAAGAAATTTATATTAATCTACATTAATCTCTCTGATTTTTACACTCAGAGTACTAAAAATAGAATAGAAATTATGTTTGTTGTCATTTATTAGGGTTTAATCACAGTAAAAGTTTCATACATCTAAATAGCAGAATTTGTATGTTTTATTACAGAAAACATACAGCACAATCTGTAGTAATACCTAGCTTAGCTTCTTGACTTTGAAAGAGTTTATTCTGGGATTGTTTCACAAATCATGCTTTAAAACCATGAGTTTGAGCTGCTTATTCCATTTGGACATTTTATTCTCATCTTTCTTATACTTTGCGAGAGCAACTATGACAGCCTTTTTAGTAGTGAAATTAATACAATAATTTTTAGTATTGATATTATAATTAGAATAATTATTATGAAGGTCAATTTTTAATATTGACCTCTTTGTTGGTTATCTAGAACTGATTTTTCATATCATTGATATTGATATCTCAGCTCCTTGATCTGTAGATGCTTCAGTCTATGTTGTTTGCTCTTGCATAATGGGAATGTAGTAACATGAAGGCCCATAAAGATCTACTTTCAAGACAACAGTTAGGATCTTAAGAAAAGCACTACAGGTCTTTTCTCCTCCCCTTATATTCTCTACTCTTTGTCAAGCACTCTTTTTTTCATGCAGCACATCACACTGCCAGCTAACTTTAAGATTATCCTATCCTTCAATGATTGTCACTGTGGCCAAATCCCAGGAAATCAGTCAATTATGCCACTGTTAGTCCAAGACACTTTTTTACAACTAGATTTCTATGAGCTTTTTTTAGCATAAAATATTTTTTTAAAAAAATTCCAAGCTCTAATTATGGTTGAAAACCTGTAAATTACTGTTTCTTCTGACAAGCTTCTTTTAGTGTGTATCTAAACAATAATGGATAACAGAAATTAACTTTTGGTGGAAACACTGTCATAATGCAATGAACTAATTGTTGCTATGAAGCATATATTTGTTGAATAAAAAGACCTAATTCATCAACAAATTGTGTTTATTTTATGTGCTCTGCATGCTTTCACTTTAGCTACTTGAAACCAAATAAATGCTTAGAGAGAAAGGATGTTGTTCACACACTTTGTCTATATGCTGGAGTATGAACAACAGGAGACAAAAAGGATCCCAAGCTCTTGTTTGCTATTAGAAACACATTTCCAACCACATGCCATTAAATTATACCTTTGAGAACTTAACATTTATAATACACCAAGGAGGAGAGATGAACAGAAGAACTAGCCTATCAATGAAAACTGATAGGCTAGTTTATCTCAACAAAGAATATGTGACTGATAGCCAAATTTCATTATTAGGGAGCACTGAAGAATTTATTGATATATCATTGATATTATCAGCAGGAACCTGATAATGTTCCTGAGTATTATTTGACATTATTTCACACTCTACTCAGCGCTTGTCAGGATGCAGCCAGAGTCCCACTCTAGGAACCACAATTCAAGAAAGGTATGGACACAGCGTCCAAACCAGAGCTGCAAAGGTGGTCACGGGCTGGAGAGCATACCCCATAAGGAAGGCTGAAGGAGTTGTATATTTTCTCTGTGGAGAAGAGGATGCTCCGGGGAGACCTCATTGTAGTATTTCCAGTACTTAAAGAGTATCTACTAAGAAGACAGAGACTCCATCACAAGGAGTCCTGTGGAGAAGACAAGTGGCAGTGAGTAAAAGCTTTACTGGGAAAGTTGACATAAGAAATATTTTTCTTTTCATTGAGAACACTCATTAGCTGGAACAACACCCTCAGGGATGTGGTAGAATCCCCATCACTAGAGGTTTTCAAGATGCAATCAGACAGGGTGCTAGATAATCTCATCTAGGCTCTCTTACCAACAAAAGGCAAGACTAGATCATCTGTGGATGTCCCATCCAACCTGAGCTATTCTATGATTTAATGATTCCATGATTATCTTCCCCATTTATCTATTTAGCTATTATATCTCTAGCTCTGGAAATAGTTTACTAAAAAAACCCCATGAACCACCTAGTAAACATGTTTGTTATATTCCTGCAAAGCAACTGATTTTCGAGAAGTTTTCTGTATGAAAATGCATGCAGGATTTATCCAAAGGAATTTGTTTAGTTTTTCATTTGCTTTCACTAAAATGAAAAGAAGATGTTATTCAGGATAGTGCTTTTGTTTTCTGACATTACTGCCAAAAAAAGAAACCAAAAATTACCACCACCGAAAAAAAAGCCATCTATCACCTAGAAAAGAGTAAGCTATTTTCCAAGCATTATTTATTTTACCTTACTTTTGCATTACTTTTTTTTGGGGTATTTAACTGATAATGCCTTCATGATTTCCATCTATGACTGTAAAAGAAGGGATGTGATACCTGGGAAAAAGATGCATTTCTGGATGTTTACAGTTTCACCAAGGGAGTAAGTCAAGTTATTACCCTGTCATCAGAATCCCAATAGGGCTTAAAGTCATGACTTTGCATTAATTTTTCAGCATCTTTACTGAGGTAGTGCTTAAAGCTGGGCTGGCTACTACAGCAGAGAACCTGCAGTACTGTGAAGTGGAGAAAGATTATTTTTCATGTCTTGCAGATTACAACTTTTAAAGAAAAAAATGCCAATGTTGTTTGCTTTTATTGCTGCAACATGACATTGTTGACTCTTACTCAGCTTGCGATCCTCTGTTGCCCCGAATCATGTTCAGCAAAAGTACAAACAAGCTGGATGAGACACATCCTGTATTTGTGCAATTTAGTATGTCTACTAAAAGTAATGTCCCACATTTGTGTCTGTTCAATAACATCCTGTTTTTCTCAGATCATTTCTACAGTTTATCAAGATCATTCTGGATTCTAATCTTGTCCTCCAATGTACACAGTTGCTTCCAGCATAGTATTGTTTGCACATTTAATAAGCACACACTGCATTCCATCATCCAGATCATTAATGACATTATTATATCGTATCAAATCTTGGTCAACCCTGCAGAAGCCCACATGGCACCATTTTCCATGTGGACAGTGAGACATCAATATCTATTCTTCATTATAGTGAACAGTATTTACAGGCTTATTATCATCATATAATAAAAATTACATACAGATCATGATTCCAAATCTTGTTTTCAAAATACATTCTAAGACATTCCTAGAATCTGAGCTGACAATCAGGTGCGTGACATAGATTTAGGCTGTCAGGGTCCTTGAAAGTCGACCTGTTCTAAATCTCCCGGCCCTGACCTCTCCAATTCACAACACTGTGAGTAACTTAGGTTGCTGAAAAACTTTTATCCAGTCAAGTTTTGTAGATCTTCAGAGTTGAAGTTTCTCTGGCAATCTTCTTCCAGTGTTAGGAGTTAGTGTTACTGTTGCATGTTACCCATGGTGGCATTTTTTTCTCCTTGTACTTATCAGTAATTTGCTCTCCTGCAATTTTTGTTCATTGCCTCTCCTATTTTCACTATGTATATCCAAGCAGCCTGGCTCCATCTAATCTGTCTTCACCTACTGCATAGTTGAAGACAGCAATTAGCTGGCACCCAGCCTTCTTTTATTACAAATGAATAAGCCCAGCACTCTCAAGCTCTATTTTTTTGTCATGTGCTCTCGTTTCCTAACTATCTTGATGGACTCTGATGGACTCTGCCAGTTTGTCAATGTGTTTGTTATACTGCAGATACCAAACTTGACACAACTCTCCAAATGTAGTCTTTCAAGTGCCAGGGAGAGAAGAATAAGCATTTCAACTAACCTGCTGGTTATGTTCTTACTAATGCAACCCTATTTGTATTTAAGCTTGCATTGCTGCAGAGCTGCACTGCTTATTCACACTCATCATCCTAAACCTAGGTTACTTTCTACAAATCTGCATTCTAAATAGTCAGCCTGTGCCATTACAATATTATATCCCAGATGAAGGATTTTGCATTTGCCTGTGCTGAATTTTATAAGATGCTGCCAGGTTCCTGAGCACATTCCCCCCTTCTAGTAATTTAGTTGGCTGAGCTGAGGAATCTAGCTGGCTCAGTCTGAGGTCAGCTCCCTCATTGTAAGAGTTATAGCAAAGCAAGACAGAAATGAGGGCATGCCCCTCCATTCCATTGGGAACTGCATTCTAGCAGAGGGTGTATTGCTGTGCCCTGTCTCTGCTACATTGCTGTTATGTAGCATCTACATCTATGGATGTACACCTTGCACCTTTTTAATCCTGACCCTGGCCCAGAATCTGTGGCTATCTAAACTTTGGGCCTATCTAACATGGCATTTGGCCTGCCTTGTGGGAGCAGACTTTTAAGCTACACCTGCTCACTCTGTCCAGACCTGACCCTGATCCAGATTTCATGACTCAGCCGTCTGGATCCTTGTTAGTGAGGTCTGCCTCTGCCTGCCTTGGTACCAGTTAGTTTCCCTTGCTGGGTAACAAGCTTCTGCTTTTTCCTGCTCTACCTGTCAGCAAGTGTCCCTGCCTCTTGAGGTGACTCCAGATGGAAGCCCAGACTTCCACCTTATCAACTTATCCTTTTGGTGACATCATTCACAAAACTGAAAGTGAACTCCATCCTGTCATTCTAGTCTTTAATAAAGACAGCAATAGCACCAGTGCAAAGGCCCTGAGAAAATCCTACTTCCTGGAGGTCTGGGTCACTGTATTCCTGGCTTGACCTGTTCCTCTTCACTACAGCCCTGCTTTGTGATCGCTACACAATGTCTGAAGCTGGAAACCACAGCCAGATCCAACTTGCCTAATTTAGGTGCTGGGGAACTGAGTTCTTGCTGTGCAGGTCCCTGCCCTACTGCCTGTGTTGTACTACTCTGCTCCTGGCTCCCCCTTTCTTGTGGAACAGTGGACTTTCACTGCTTCCTTACAAGCAGCCCAGGTATCCACCCATCCTTTAAGATTGCCACAACTGCCAGGTGGATTTTGAGGTGCTCACCACAGGCAGCTCTGCATGCACTTTGTAGTCCACCCATCTAGTACTTCTGTTTCCTCTCTACAAAGCTACTATGGGAGATTATGTCAAAAGCTTTTCTAAAACTAAGTTAAACAGCATTCAATGTTCTCCCCTTACTCCCAGAAGGCAATCAGATTAGTCAGACGTGTCTTACACGTCTTTTGAAAAACCACACTGACTGTTCCTAAACATGTTGATCTCCTTCATGTGCCAAAAATTATTTCCAGGAGAACTTGTTCTGCAATTTTCCTAGGGACTGGTGTGAGGCTGACTAGCCTATTGTTCCTACAATCTTCTTTCTCAACCTTCCTGAAGATTATTCTGATACTTGCAGTTTTCCAGTCATCAGTATTTTCCCTGATCATCAAGACCAAAGATTATATAGAACAGCCCTGCAGTGAGTGTAGCCAGCTCCCTCAGCAGTACTGAATGCATGTGGATGCCCTGCGTCTTTAAATAATCATCAATTCATTCTTCCCCTAGCATGAGTAGCACTTGACTGCCGCAAACTTTGCAACTGGGCCTGGGGTCCTGGAAGGGACCAGGGACTGGGAGTACACATTGCTAATAAAGTCTGAGACAAAGAAATCACTGAGTACTTAAGCATTTCCTATAACCTTTGTCACTTTTCCTTAAAGTTATTCAGCAATAATTCCACATATTACTTACTCTATCTTTTGTTTTACCTTTAAAAGATCTTGTCACCCTTCAGGTCCTGAGCTTTTGCTTTCTCAGTTTCTTCCCTGCGGCAGTGTCTCTGTAATTCTCTGGTATAACGTGCCCTCATTCTAGATACCCTGTCTTTACTTTCACCTTGTGTACACTTGCTACTCTGTATTTGAGATCAATCAAGAGTTCCCCATTAACTCCGACTGACATTCTACTGGATCTGCTTAAGTTCTAGAACACCATAAATGGAGCTGTTCTTGCATTTTAAGGAAGATGTCTTTGAAGATCAGTCAGCTTTCCTGTTCTCTTTTTGTTCTTCAGGGCAGCCTCTGATGAAATCCTGCCAAGCAAATCCCTGAACAGGCCAAAATCTGCTCTGAAATCAAAGGTCTTTATGTTGATTCTTTTCTTCATTGATTCTCTCAGGATCTTGGATTCCCATCACCCTATGGTCACTGCAGCCTAAGTTATCACTGATATTTATGTCCTCGATAGTTTTTCCTTACTTGCTTGTAGAAGTCTTATCAGATTACCTTTGCAGCTAATCTCATGCATCCCCTATGTTGAAAGATTGTCCTCTTGGATTCCAGAAGTCACCTGGACTGCTTTCATAGCATCATGCTACCCTTGCAGCAGATCTTAGAGTGATTAAATGCTGTCCTCCTCCCAGCTGCTGCCAAAAACCTGGCCCTGCAATCATGAGGCTTCTTTCTCAAGTCCTATTCTTGTTGACACAGTATATAATAGACATTTATTAAAGCTTCTCTATAATCCTGTTGCATGACCTGATGTTCTTGTTTACTGGTGGCAAGCATACTTCAGTTCCACGTGCACAGAAATAGAAAGAGCTTGCTTTCTTTCGGTGGAAGTCACATGTTTCCAGCCACCACTCACTCAAATGTAGCTTCTGGATGACCTTCTTCATGAAGAACTTGTAGACATCCTCCCATTCAGTCTCTCCAGCATTATGTAGTCTTGGCAGCTTCACCTGGTAGCTGAATAATTTGAGCAGAGGACACCTCATACATACAAGGACACAATCACTTCCAGTGGAGTCTTGGAGAGAAACAGCAGGCACTCTCTGCAGCCTGAGACCTGGATGATTAAGACCCTTTCCAGGAGCTTCATCTCTGTCAAGACTTCTGCACCAGGAGCAGTCAGTCTGGCTCCTGCTGGGGACCACATGTTGTGGAATGCCAGCATCATCATTGTGCTGACTCTTGCAGACCTGTGCTGTCTGAGAAAAGGACTTCATTTTTTAGAGAAAAAAACAAGTTTCTTTGTTTTTTTCTCTAAAGTGAACAGCTTCATTGACTGCAGAGTTCCTGTTTCCATGTAATTCAGGGTGTTCCTGGTCAGTGGCACTCCCTAGGAGGTGGTTAAACAAGAAGCTCAGCACAACCTTGTTTCCCTATCACACACACTAGATTACCTGCCTAGCAGGCAACTTCTCTAATATTGTTTTTTGGCTGCTGGCCATGATATCTTCACTGTATGAATGGTAAGTCATTCTTTGGAAGTACTCCTACATACAGGTGAAGGGAAAAACCCATAACTTCAGGGCATTTTTCACTTGGCCGTATAACAGGTGTTTTATAGAAAGAAATTCTGAAAACTTCTTCAGCAGATACGTCCCCATCTGAAGTTTTTGAATGGGTTTGGTTGGTATTATCAATCTGTAGTCAATCTTCCTAGGATAACAATAAAAAAGACAGAGAGAGAGAGAGAAAGGGGGTGGGAGATTGTTAATGAATATTGAGCTTCACTGAAGCTATTTGCAGATTTTTGTAGGGTGACAAATTTGTCTTCACTTTCACATTTATGTATATTTTTTGTGATAAAAGTACATTTTTTTCCAGAAATCTTTCTATAAATACACAATTTTTTTGTATGGGAAAGGCCATGAATAAACTTTATTTACCAGGATACCTAGTGAATCAGGGAAAGTCCCCAGGAAAACCATTCCTTACAAAATGTGTGTCATAAGATCTGTAAAAGTTATTGCAAGATTTTCTAATGTATCATTTTAAAATTAGTAGGTGATCCAGCAATTACATTGTCATAACATGTAGGCACAAGGGAGCAGCTATAATTGCATAGGAAAACTTTGGCATTTCTGGCCTCTAAGTTTGTCTATTTTACAGCTTTTTTTTTTTTTTTTTTTTTTTTTCACTGAGTAAATAGAAGTTATTTTTAAAGAATGCATTAATATAACATATTTTACTTTGAGGTTATTCAACTTCCATTTATTTTCTTTTTGTTCCTTACATTGAAATAACTTGAATCTCATCCTGTTTATAGTATAATGATGTAGTATAGCATCAGACTATTTTCTCTACAGGTTATACAGACTTGGTGGGTAATAACTAAATTACAATGTTTGAACAGTGGTTATGTTATATTTGATCAGAGCTGTCAGTCTCACTGTGTACACATTGCATCCCAAAGGTTTGCATGTTTAAAAAAAAAAGGCTCATCAAGACTCACAGCTTTGACTTTTTTCCTTGGATACCCATTGTATTTTTATTAACCTCTGCACAGTTCAATTACTCACAGTTTCCAACTTCAGGCAGACACATCAATGCTATATTCAATTTCTTTATAGTTAGCTTGCTAAGTGTTTGGGTTTGATGTAGATGTGAGAGAAGCTGGACAATCTTAACTTTAATTTCAGTGTTGGGGTTAGATAAAGTTTACATAGATAATTTCTTCTTTCATAGAGTTTTTCTCCACTATTTAACAGAAGGACCCAAAAGATCTTCCTACAGTACCATATTTTTGCTTTCATTACATAAATTTTTTAATCTTTAAAGATTCTTCATATTTTCCAATTCATGACAACTTTCTTTGCATCCTCTGCTATCTGTGAGAGCTGTTATCACAATAAGTGGGCTGGGCTGGCTAACCTGTACCTTTATATTTTATGCAGAGGCAAGCAAAATTATAAGTAAGATATTTCCTCATACCTTCTTTTTTCCCCAAAATGTTGACTTTTTTTTTTTAAGATGCTTTAAACAGTTAGATACTCTCTATTCCCTACTTACTACAGAGCATTGTGCTTGCTTATATTCTGGGTAGGTTAATTTGAAGTTATTCTTAACCTCTTGAAGTTAAGTTCAGCCTAAGGCTTTCTTTTCAGACATAGTTTGTTCAGTTTGTGAATGGTTTGTGTTATTGATTGGATTTTCATTCTTTTATTTGAAGATAAAGAGAGAGGCATTACCTTATGAATTTCTGGCTAAATGTTTCTTTTTAAAAACTGATAAAATCCTATTTTGACTTGCTGGTGACCCAAGACACTCTGATTTCTGTTTGCTCTGTCTTCTGCTCTCAAACAGGTGCCTTCCCACAATATAATTTTGTTTCAGCATCCATTTGAATTTTCAGTACAAATGCTGTGTGGAGGGAGAGATAATTCTATCTAGTTTTCTTTCTTTCTTTACCCCATGTTTTCATAGAAAAACAGACATAGGTCTGGTTGACTGGCTAGACTTTGTGTTATTTTCTGCCTGCTATTAAGCTGAGTGATTACAGTGGTGTGGTTCAGCTTATCTTTGGGCTCTGTCTCTTTGTAGAGAAAAGATGTCTCCTAAAAAAGTCTGCCTTGAAAGACATAAATGAGGTACTCTTTTTTTCTCTGGTTTTCTTTGAGGCAACTACCCCTGAATATATTTTCCTCCAGCATGCCAAATGTTCTCATATCCTGGGTGAAGAACAGCCTAGACCTGACTGATGAAACAGTGAATAAAAGAGTGTGATTGAGTAAGAACTTAAATCAGGACTGCACAGTAAATATCTCCATGAAGTTTACCCTGAAGTTCTCCTCAGGAGATTTGCGGATCTGCCTTCCTTGGGAGCTTTCTTACCTTTCACCTGGAAAGTCAATTTCTTTTGGTTTATGACTTTCCATAAATTTTGCACTTCTTTTCCTCTTAAAGCTCCAACTGTCTCACTATATTGTCATTCCAGCATGGTGGCTGGGACAGTATCCTTGCAGCTGGCAACCAAGGGTTCAAAACCACTCAGATTAAGAGATTACATGTACTGCTAAGTAGATTTTGTTGAGTAGTGCCAACACAACCGTCTGCATAGGATATAAAAACCAGTTTCTACTGTATCCTCTTTGGTGTCTGATGTAAAATGATCTCAATCTTACCTGTTAGTGATGGATGCAGTCAGCAGTGTTCCAGCTCATATATTCAACTCAATTAGGTGTTTAGATGGTGGTATCTTGTGTATTGTAGAGTTCTATAATCTTCCATATAAAGTTTAGACGTTCAGCAGCTGAAGCTAAAATGTTGACCTCAGAATCAGAGAATGGTCCCTGCTTCACTTATTAAAATAGATACAATTTGTTGTATCTATTTTATTTTTAAATAAAATAAATACAACTGCTGTGTAGTATCCTGTAAGGAGTACAAATAACTTCTGTTCCTTAAGAAGAAAGAAACATAGCTGAAAATATTATTCAGTCTCGGAATATAGGAACTTAGGTTCTCCACTGAACTTAGTTACGCTCAAATTAATATATCTCCTTTTACTTTTTTTTTCCTAGACCTCCTTCTCAAGCCAATGCACAGATTTGAATTCTGGATATGTTTATATATGTTTACACCAATTTTTTATTCCTGGAGAGGTCTGGAATAGGCCAACAATTACATTTCCACAGAAATGTTTTTAACATCTTCAGAAAAGTGGGTACATTCAAAGAGTCTGACTGGGTTTCAAACGGCAAATGGACATAACTCATTTTAATAATGAAGAATATCTAGAATGTGTGCCAGTTTCTGTGGACTGAACATGCAAATGTCTGCTGTTGAGTTCAATCTATAGTGTGATACTGCATTGTGCTATTGTGTAATATTTTACTTAAAAACAAAAGCTTTGATATTTCTTCCTGTTGATATTGCAGCAGACTTCCTATTTATCTCCACAAATAAGGCACTTCCTGTGTAACTCACCAAGTTTCTACCACGTAAAAAAAGAATGCTGTTCATATTATTGCTGCTACGTTTCTCAAGCATGTGTTGTCTTGACAAATTTGGATTCCTGACACTGAGGTGTCTTTATTACCAAGCAAAATGGGAAGCTCATAAAGTTGTCAAGCCTTTTACTAGTTTATTAGGAAGGGATTACATTTCTCATACCTGGAATGCAGAGGCACAAGAAAATGGAATCTTTGTAAATCCTGCACCCCACAGAGCTGGTTACTGCAAGGTGAGCAATTACTTGCCTTTCCAAGCATTACTAGGCATATCTAAATAGATAGTATTCTCTACATAGCTATCAGAAACAAAATAAAGGAGAGATTTTCAGGTACTTTTAATGTTTGAGACAATAATTTGTGATAGTGCTTTATGTGATTTACTTGTCTAGGCAAAACACAACTAAGGAAAGAACTTAAAGAAACACATAAAAATCCATCATATGTAATAATTTTCATCAGAATATAAAGAAGTCTTCACTGCCATCAAAGTACTAGAAAATATTCCTGGAATAAAAATAACTGTATTCATTTTCAACTTCAGTCTGGCTTGTACATATTTATTCCTGTGAATAATTTCTTCAGATTTATGACTCTAGTTTATCACATCATCCAAATGTAATGTGATTTGCACAAATATGTCTCATTTGTGGCTTTTATACACATTCCAACAAAGAAATTTCACGTATTTTTCTGATGTTTATTTTATTTATAAAAAGAGCAATATTTAAAATATTATTCTGAACCACGCAAACTCTGTATGCGGCTACATTATATTTTACTATTCACTCTTTTTTTCTTCTTGTTTTCCATGTTCATAGCACCTGATTATAGTTTTTGTTCTTTGACCAGATTTTAGGATAGCCAGGAAAAGTTTATTTTTTTAAATTTATTTGAATAAATTAGATGTAACAGAAACACAATTTAAAATACAGATTCTTAGTACTTCAAAATAACTAATACAAGTTTTTAAACACTTATATTTAGTCAAAATGAAAAACAAATTATGCATTCATACAATGAGAAACGTTGTCCTGTGGGAAAAGAAGATTCCTTATTATATTTCTGATGCCTGCTGCGGGAATGCCACCTTTAATGCATGCAGAAGAAAACAGAAGAGGAAAGGCTTCCTTATGTGACTGAGAATTTCTGCCATATTATCACTGTTCTTTTCTTATATTAAAAAGGAAGGTATAGAGGAAAATTGAAATATATGAACCTATGATTTTTAGATTTCATGTTGGAAATTATGCAATAAAACATCCATACAGCCTCATCCTAATGGGAAATGAGTGGTTGTGCTGTGCAACTTGTCACCTAAATATTTTTATTTATCGCTAGTAGTGATACTGCAACTCCGTGCAATATAGAAGACTACACATGTGATAGGTGACAAAAACCTTGGAAGGTTTTCTTCTTTTGTAGCCCATTTTTAAAAAGCAAATACAGTCTGATAAAAATTTCAAAAGAGCATCCTTCTGCTCTTATCCCTCCTCAACCTTTACCTCTCTTCCATTAAAAGCTAGATTCTTAATGAATTAAAGTTTTAATTCCAATAGGTCACCACTGAAATCAAAGTCATAACATGTATTGCTGTAGATAAGAAACTGGTCAAAGAGGTTTTCTACAGTAATCTAATAATATGAATGTAATTCAGTGTTAAAGTATCTTGAGGTGTTTGCAGTGTAAATATTAAACATTGATCACCTGCTGATTTAATTTATGAGCATACACATATTCCAAGACTTTGCCTGGAATTTAGGCAGTACACTGACACAAAAAAGAAAAGTGGTATTGAAAAGTCATTAGCATTTCTATGAGTGACACTGGAGAGGAAATTCTCAGGCCAGATCTTTTACGACAGAAAGAAAATTCCTTCATCAACAGCTGCAGACCAAGGAGCAATACAAAATTTTCCCCTTTCACTTTGCAAACTCCAGAAATATATCTTGCTCCCTTTTCTATGTTGATACTATCATGATAATTTTTAACAAAGTGGAAAATCTGTGGGTGACACTGGCTGATTTCTTTTCATCTGGTACTATACTAAATAAGTAATGAATGCATTTATTTAGTGAATCAGTAAGATACTTCAGCACAACTAGCGGAGTGTAAATATTTCAGTGACAAAACCAGTAAGTTAGGAATTTCTTATGAAGAAAACTCAACATACTTGAAATATTTATTCATGAATTAAGACTTTTTAAAAAAATACTTGTTATTTATTCCACCAAGAATTAATATTCATTTCATCCAAACAAATTCTCCATAATATTAGATCTAGGAAACAAAAATGCAGAAATGAATGATGAATTTCCTACAAAGTGAAAATAGAAAAATAATAAAATTATTTAAGCCAAAATTCATCCAAAAGATATGTGTCTTCATGTATTTTCCCAAAACTATGTATTTGGAGCATACATGGGAATGTTTATATCTTTGGTTCTAACTTCCTGTGTCTGTATTTGAAAATCACTTACCACTAGCTATAGTAAGCTTCTCACAAGTTTATTACCTATACATAAGAGGTAAAAAAAAAAAAAATCAGAAAACATTAGTTATGTGTATTTTTTTTGTTATAGATCTTCAAACACTTTACACAGAAAAACTCCCAGGGTTATATTGTGTACGCAAAATAGATAGGATCTGTCTGATCAGATATTAGCTACCTAAATATTAAGTCTGGCACGCATTTATTTGGCTGGCAGTGCTGTCTGAAACAGGTCCTAGCTTTACTGTACGCTCTACCTTCCACACTGTACTCTAGGACATCTCTTTGTGGGCCACTTATGACTGTTTTTAAGCTGAAACTGCTTTTGGAATCAACTTCCTTCAAATGATGAATTGTCTCAAAGGCAGTTACCCTCACGCTGTTTCTGTAGTCAGCAAAAACACTCAGATGAATATTTGTTGGTTCTGGGTTGGAGTTATGGCTTGTTTATTGCAGGTGTCTGTACCATGGGCTGTGAAACGGTGCTGGCATTCAGCTGAGTGGGCCTCTCAGCTTAGTTTGAGCGAGAGGTGAATATTTCTGACTGTTTTTAGCTGGTCTGCCCTTTCTTTTTATTTTACATTCCTGATCCTGTGATTAGATCATTCAAATTGTTATGATTACATTTTTATACAATTAAATTTTAGATGCCTGAATAAAATTAGATCACTCTCAGTATCAGTTTCTGAGAACAGCTGCCTAAGAGCCCCATCTCTATTACATAGTAAGATGTCTTCTTATGATGATGTATGAGAGAGACAAGAAATTGCTTCCCTTCAATTTCCAGTTACTGTGTGCACAGTTGGGAAATGTTAAATGCTGGGGCCTTAGTTTGTGCTTTTGTCTTTGTGTCTAGAGTCAGAGTGTAAGGAGCAGAGGAGATAACAGTGGAAAGGTATTGATCCTCAGGCATCTTGACCCATCAAATTCTGTAGGAAATAGCAGGACTACTTCAAGGACGCAGAGGGAGGTAGTTTTATCATTTTTGCATGGCCACAGACATTGGAGCAGGGAGTCTCCTGATGACTGAAGAAAAGCAAACGTGTACTCAAAAGTAGAAAGAGGCACAATACAGTGAACTTCAGTCTATTCCCTAAGAAAATCATTAAACAAGTCTGCTTGAAAGCCACTTCTGGGTGCACAGAGAAAAATGAAGTAATTCATAACAGTCAGCATGGATTTGCTGTGGGCAAATCCCTGAACAACTTGCTCTGAATTCACTGTTGACTCTGCTTTGAATAGAAGATTGGACTTAAGACCTCCCAGGATCACTGCCAGCCTGAATGATTCTTTGTTTCAAGGATAGGGACTGGGTTTCAGCTCTGGAGGGTGATAAATGGGAATAGTAACTTTCAGTTGAGGAATTACAATTCTTTACACTGTCTGTTCCTATCTGCATGAACACAATGAGGAAGTATTTTGAAAATTCAGGACACTTACATATATAGTATTTTTTCCTTAGTTTGATATTTAAAAAGCTTTACATAACGTCTATTTAGTAAGTGTTTTCAGAGAAATACTTTGTTGTATTCATACCTTAGGAAGAGAATCCAGTGCAGAATTACACTTCAGGTAGACTAACTTCTGTGTACTTTTCTTTGATTGTTTTAAAGCTAGTTCAAGGAAGTTTTCAAAATTTTCACTTAGAAACTAAATTACCTAAAGAATAATATTTACTAAGCGTAAGGCAAAGGTCAAAAGTTTTGAAAGATAATGTTACAATTGTGTGGTAGTTTTTGTTGATGACAATTATGTTCTAGTTACTGTGCTTACATTGTGCAATTTTATTTTTCTTCCCCTGTTAATTCATTTTCATAAGAAAACAATAGATCAGTAAATATATCTCAACAGCTTTTACGCAATAAGAAGTTTTATAATCTCCACATTCTAGTTTGGACCTTGTTCACAGTTTACTGAACTGGTAAAAATTAAATTTTAAGAAAAGCAGAAGTCATCTTAAGGGCTTGCCTATGCCTATATGTCCAGATGCTATCTAGCTAAGCAATTAAATCTGTATTTGGGCAACTGTGAGTGAAAATAATTAAAGCCATATAATTGAACTTCATATGTCTGGAAACTGAACCTCTGACACCTGGCTATTCACCATTTTTTCCTATGCAAAATCAAGTGAGAGAAATAAGCTTTTGTTGAGTGTAGAATATGCAAACTTACTTCACAGAATCAAAGAATGCGTAAGTTTGCATAGAACCTCTGAAAATAATATGGTTCAAACCCTCTGCCAAAGCCAGGTCACACAGAACTGGTTGCCCAGGATCATGTCCAAATAGCTTTTGAATATCACTAAAGAGGGAGATTCTACAACCTCCTTGGACAACCTGTGCCAGTACTCCCATCACTCTCACAGTAAAAAAGTGTTTCCTTATATTCAGGGAAAATGCCCTGTGTTTATTTTTGCCCATTGCTTCTGATCCTACTGGGAAGCACCTCTGATCCAGCACTGGGCAGCACTGATTCAATTTTTTTTACTACATCCCTTCATGCATTTATATACATTAATAAAATTCCCTCCTGAGCCTTTTATTCTCCTGACTGAACAGTGCTAGCTATCCCAGCCTTTCCTCTTTTCAGTTGATTCAGTCCCTTAGTTATCCTTGTGGTCCTTTGCTGGAATCTCTCCATTATGTTCATATCTCTGCAATACTGAGGAGCCCAGAAGTAGACACAGCACTCCAGGTGTGGCCTCATCAGTTCTGAGGAGCAGGAAAGGATCACTTCCCTCAACTTGATGGCAGCAGTGCTTCCAAGGCAGCGCGGGATACCATTCTCATTTGCCACAAGGGCACATTGCTAGTTCTTGTCCAGCTTAGTGTCTGCCTGGATCCCTGGGACTTTTAATGCAATGCTTCTTTTCCGCCTTGTATTGGTGCCTAGGATTGCTCCTCCTGGGATTCCTGCAGGGCTTTGTACTTCTCATTGATGAGAAACCTGAGGTTGCTGTCAGCCCATTTCTCCAGCTTTTTGGCGTGTCTCTGGATGGCAGCACAAGCCTCTGATGCATCCCAACTGTTTGTCATGCCGTCTCACTGAGGGTACACTGTGCCCCATCATCCAGGTCACGAATTGTCAAGGATGCTTACACGTGACAGGATGAGTTGATCTGTTCACTGAAGATGCCTATTTCCACTCATTAGCTATGGAGAGCATCTGCTCTTACTAACTCTGACTTAGGCATCTACATTAGTTAGCTTGGTTGCTAAAAGTAGAACAGATTACTCTGACCTGAAGCACAGTCTGGATTTTAGAGAAGTAAAGCATTCTGACCTCTCCATGGCTGCAGACATTCAACAACTCTGAATAATTATGTTAAGAGGTCTATGCCTGATATAATGACCTTGTTTCCTATAGCACATGCTTCTTAGTACCATTTGAAATTACTCACAACGAAACATGCACTACCCTTTTTAATGATCTATTCATCATGTATTTACTCTCACTCTTTGATTTATTTGTTCTCACTGTTCAGTCATGTTCATTTTATATAGCTTTCCTGTTTCACCAAGCCAGAACATTGTGGAGTAACTTCAGCTACTTCAGCTATATCCTGTATTTACACTTTTCTCTGCTTTTTGAGTGTGGTTATATTTTTGCTTCTTCACTACTTCCAGAAAAAAAAAATCACAAAAAATCAAACAAAATTATGTCATCCTTTTTTTGTATATCATGTCTGTATTCAGTGGTAGGAATACTGCTAATGCCAAGTTAAGGTTTCCAGATAAAGGTCCTACTTACACTGTTCCGGAGTGCAGCAAAATCAAAGCTGTAGGTAACTAGAGAAATGCAGTTGAGAAACAGGCAAATGCAAATTTAAGTTTTTCTTCCAATTAATGGAATAAAAATCGTAAAAAGCAAACCAAAACAAAACAAAAAAACACTAACAAAAATCCTACAGTGTTTGAATTTTTAAGTTTTTGCAGGTAATATAGAGAACTGAGAGAATAGTTAAAGGAGGACCTTAATATCCTGATTTCACTTCTCCATTGCATGCTTTGCTAACTGTTCTCACTAATACCTTTTGAGCCAGAAAACAGCCATGTGCATCCAACACTACAAGTTTATGATTCCATCAAAGATTTTTTCCACCTAATGTTAGACTTAACCAAATTATCTAGGCAAGAAGCCAAGTGTTTGCACATCCATTTCTAATCCACACAGAGTGAAATGACTACTGAAGCTCTGGGTCACCCTTTGCAAATACCTCTCTTTGTAGAATACAGAGGCATTTTAGTGTGCTTACACTACCCCACACTTAGAATTTCAGCTAAAAATCTAAATATACGTGAGATGAATAAGGTCTTCTGAAAAGAGGTAGACTGGATCATAGGACTGCAGGATGGAAAACCCTGTTCGTACTTCTGGCATAGGTTTCCCAGGAGGAAAAGGGGGAGGTTAATTTTTTTTTTTTTAAGAAATAAGGTTAATTAAAGCTATTGTACATATTATAAATTTTTTCTACTACTGTGGATAGTTAAACACTCTGAAAAATACTTTTTAGGCTCCACCTATGCAATCTTTCTATGGTTCCTTAGAATGAAATAGAAATAAATGTCAAAGTATAAATTATATGGAAGGTGGACTTATTGACAGGTTATGGAGAGAAATTACTGGTCCTAATTCTCAAAATGTTAATTGAATGTTATGTTGATTACATAGTTGCATGTCTTGCCTCACACCCCCAGTAACATGTAAAACATTAAAGGTCACTGTTTGAATCCAGAATAATTCCTGGATAATTCCTGTGATAAATAGTTGTCTGCAGTCTTTCTTATTTACCTTGCCATGCCTATGAAGCTCCACCTTCTCAATAAACATGTTTCTTGTAAGACCAAAAGACTTAATCTAGCAAGAAAATATTTTAAGAGCATTTTCTTTTCTACTTTTGTGAATCATAGTTGAGAAATAGTTGAAGATAAATGAAAATATGTAAAATTTATTTACATACTGTCATTTGGGAATTACAGTTTACAGTAATGCATCAAAGAAAGATAAGCTTGCCCACTCTTTATTTGCACTATACTGCTGCCAAAGAGGATGTAGGTGCCTAGAACGACAGATCATTTAGGGACAGTCTTTGCTTACTTGCTCCTGATAATCAAGAAAAACTTGCTACTGTGAAAGCAGAATGCTAAAACTGAAAAACAATTGTAAAAAAAAAACCTTCTTTCTTTTTCTTACCATATACTTTATTGGCATAGATCAAAAATTCTTTCAAACATTAGAACCTAATGAATTGAAGCATGGGGTTGCCTTTGCTGGTGAGCTCTCCTGGAGATGGCTGAACACCTGCCTGCCCATGGGATGTGGTGGCTGAATTCCCTGTTTTGCTTAGTTTGTGAAACTGTTGCTTTTCCTACTAACTGTTTTTATCTCCACCAATGAGATTTCTTACTTTAACCTTTCCAATTTTCTCCCCCACCCACTGTGAGGAAAGGAGTCAGTAGAACAAAGGAGTATGGTCCTTAAAGGCTGGCTGGGGCTAAACCATGAAAAATGCTTAAGAAAGTAAGAGGTTTTTAATTGCAGCAGAACTCTAAAACCATACCAACTTTCATGCTTTAATACATCATGTTGCAAAATGTATACACACCAAAGACAGTACAAGGCAATGCTTGGATCTTGATGCAACAAGAGGTCAAGGTATTTAGAACTGGGTTTCAGTTTAACTTATTTTATTTCAGCTCAAATAATATCTTTGATCTTCATGCATTATTATTCTATAGTTGATATAAAATATGTCAAATTGTATTGATTAGTTCAATAAATTATATTTAAAAAAAAACAGGATAAATAGTGCTACTGCTTAATTTTCTGTTTATTTGGTATTGAATTAGAAAGACTCAGTACTATTTTCATTTGGTACACTTAATATGTTTGTGGTTTAAATGTTACCAGTGACACCAATTAGAGATACATCCTGTCATATTAGGCACTGTGCAAACATTACTTCCTAGCATAAATGGTTTTTATTTGCAAGAGGAAATTCTACTATTCTTTATAGTTGCAGTCTTGAACATAAAGAGCAGATCTTAGGCACATTGAGAGTTTTGTGTGACATGAGAACTGAATTTGGTTTTTGAGACCTGGAAATATAAAATGAACCTGGAACTATTTGTGCCTCATTTGAAGAAAAAACAAGAACAAAACAAAGAAACAAACAAACAAAAACAAACAAAAAGCTTTCTGAAATGTAAAGCACCTTTTTAACTATAAAACACAGATCTAATTTTTTTTTTGTAGATGAACAGGTACAGAGGTCTTACCCACTCCCTTTAGATTTTCTTGCATGTAAAACTTGGAGTTTGACTTGTTTACTGGCTATCAAGACAATAGAGGCAAATAATTTTCAATTTATACCATATTACCTTTAATTCCTAAATATCCTGCAAATATTGGTACCACCCTCCATTTATATGTCTCTTTATTTTCCTGGTGAAATTTTAGAGTAATATCCCTGCTTATCCCATAGCAAACTGAATCTTACAGTTTGCTATGAACAAGATTATTTTTGTGTATATCCCTCATGGATTCTCATGCTGTGAAATTTCTTCCTAGAGGTTATTCACAGTTTCATAGTCTGAAATCAGAGATTGGCTTCTGTAGGTGAATAGAATAGAATAGAATAGAATAGAATAGAATAGAATAGAATAGAATAGAATAGAATAGAATAGAATAGAATAGAATAGAATAGAATAGAATAGAATAGAATAGAATATTCCAGATGGAAGGGACCTGCAATGATCATCCAGTTCAACTGCCTGACTACTCCAGAGCTGATGACAAGTTAAAGCATGTTAAAGGCATTGTCTAAATGTCTCCTCATCCCTGACAGGCTTGGGGCATCAAGCACCACTCTAGGAAGATTGTTCCAGTGTCTGAGTACCCTTCAGTAAGCTAATGGTTTTTAGTTTCAAATCTAACCCTGCCCAAAACAGCCTTGAACTATTCCCATGTGTCCCAGCATGAGATACCTGAAAGAGAGCTCATAAACTCCTTCTGCTTCCCCTTTTTCTAATTAGACAAGCCCAGAGTATTTTTTACTCCCCATAAGACATTCCTTCCAGCCCTTTCACCAGCTTTGATGCCCTCCCCTGGACACATTCAAAGACCTTCACACCCTTTTTGATTTGTGGGGCCATACTCAGTGCTTAAGGTGAGGCTACACCACTGCAAAACACATCATGATTATCACTTTTGCCTGGCTGGTGATGCTGTGTTTGACACACCCCAGCAACCATTGTTTCAAAACTTTGAATAACTACCCATTTGCTCTTATAGAAGACAAATATTTCCATTAGTTACCAGGAAAAAAAAATTATGAATTTCTAATACCAGAAAAATGTCTGCAGTGTTCTCTCATTTCTTTATAAACATTGTCAGTGAATTAGACAATTCTTTTAAATTTATTTTAGGTTAAATTTTATGTGTAACTTCTTTAGAAATCCCCATAAAACTCTTGTGCTCCTTGAGTAGTTAGTCAGAGGAGTCCAAACAGAAGAAATTCTGACCTTTTGGCCCTACTGAAAGTCAGTACTTTCTGTACAAAGCAGTATGTTGGTGAATAGTACATTCCAGCATCTTCTTACCTCTGTTTTATAAACAGGTGTATTTAGAGCAGCTTCATTATTTCCTAATTATACTTACTTCCCCCATTTTTACTCATTAAAAACTGAGTAGTCAGCATCTCAGCAATATCATCATTACTAATTTTCTTCCTCTTCATTTTTAATTAGACTCTTTTGTTTTAGTTATTTTCCCCCCTCTGCATACAAAAGTAATCCTCTTATTTTTATATCCTTTGCCTAACAATATTTCTGTTAATAATTATTTGTTCAGCATTAATATCATGGTCAGGAAAAATAAGGTTTAGTTTTTCTTGATTTTGTGCATACAGAAACCAAGAGTCAAGTTAAAAGGAAAAAAGCAGAAGGATTTTAGTCCAACCTTTCAGCAAAGCAAGTCTGCTTTAATCCTGAATACCCTTAGTAACTTGTCCTTCATGAACCGCTTTGGTTTTTAAGAGATGTTCAGGAAACAAAGTGACTCTAGAAATACTGAAGATGAAAGACCCACTATTCAGATGATTCTGGCAGTTTACTAAATGTTGTGTCAAGGCTATGAGGGAGGCAAAGCCCTCCCATGCCTCTGTTGCAGCAACCGGAAAGATGACTGTCAGCAGATTTGCTCTGGCTCGCACACAGCCATGGTGGCAGGGTGCCCAAAGTACCCTAGGTGTATTTTCCAGATCCAAATGAATTAAGTCTGCATATGTCTGTCTGAAGTGATTTTACATGCACAAATACAAAGAATGTCACAAAGCCACATTATATCCATGAGAGTTGTTGTAGATAAGTAATAAAATTACTGTCATATAATTTTGGTATTGTACGGTACGCATAGTACTTTAACCTTCAGAGGCCTCAGTCAAGATGAGGAACTCAGAATAGCAGATACTCTTCAAAATATAAATCATCATCCAATTCTTATTCCTTAAAAGTCATATGCATTCAGGTAAGAACAAAGCCCCAAATATTTCTCACATAAGACTTCTACTAAATGTTTTAGATAAAATCAAACTCCATGTGTCCCTTGATAATTTTATTCATTTTAATTTGAGCAAGTTTTGCAATTTTTGGCAATTTTTCCGGTCTTTCTTTCTGGTTTTCTGATGCATTTTGTTAAATAGCTTTTCTGTTGATCTCAAGGTTATTTCCTACTCTAGTTCTCTTTCTGTTCACATTCTCTTGGTGTATTTCTTTGTTCTTCTTCCATGTCTCCTACTGCTGGTCTAGCCATTTCCACATACCAAGGTGCATGGAAATTGATTATTTCAATTTTCCTACAAATGATGCTTTGTATATCTCTCTGTATCTCTGAAATATTCTCCAAACTCCTCCTTCTGATGCCAGCATCAGATCCTGCTCTTTATGCAGGAAGAGTGAAGTGTTTCTCTGTAGCACTATGCTGCTTCAAAGATCCCTTTTTCTGTGCTGGCCATCCCAGCAGATTGAGTATTTAATCCCATTCACTGTCATTACACTGAAACCTCTTAGCAATGTAATGTTCCGTCATTGGTTTGTGCTTTCCCCATGTCTCCCAAGTGCCTTCTAAAGAGGAAATAGGTATGTGCTTTAAAGATCACGTAAAGTTCAGTTTTGGTATTATCAATAGCAAGGCTGCTTTCCTGTCCAAAATATCAAGTGAGCAGTCTTTTTCACTTTTACTCTCATTCTTTTGGACACTGGCTCGTTACTGCTTCTCTATCACTGTATTCAGGAATGAAGCTAAATGTGTTTCATTTGGGCTCCTCCTTCTGGAGACATATAGCTCTCTTTGTTTCGCCCATACTCATTTCTTGCATCAACAGCTAATCTCAAAAGCCTTCTAGAGAAAAGGAGAAAGACTGCAACAGGCAGCAGCATTTTTTTAGCTTAGATTTATTTTCTAATCTTCCAAATCACATGCATTTCACGTCTCTAGCAGCTCTGCTGGAATGTTAGACATTCATCAGGGCTGCTGACATAACTCAATAGTCCTTCCTTTCCTTTAGCATCCTCTTTTCATGTGTTTTTTCCTGCTTTCTCTTTCACTGATCTTACAGTGAGCAATCATGAGGAAGTGACACACAGATGAACAGCAATGATAGACAAAGGCAGAGAACACGAGGGCCTCCGGTAGCAGGGCTTTTCCTTTTAACCCTACAATATAGGCAACTCAGCTCTTAAAAACAAATGCATTACCCAATATCATATACTCATAGGTACTCATGTGAACCCCTACAGCAGCTGCAGGTGTCCTATTGCAATTCTTGCCACTCTGGTATTGCTCAAGCCTGCCTGGATGGACTGAGGCCTTCCATAAACCAGTCACAGTTCTTCTGTTCTGTGCTACTGTCTACTGCAACTAAATCAGCTTCTTTCATCCTTCCTTCCCCAATTATCCTCTCAGTCTCCTGCATGATCCAGGCTCATCTTTCTATATTCCTCCCCCTTTTTTAAAATAGAACTTAGAATTCTGAAGGCTATAGCAGCATTTATTTTTCTGGAATATGCAGATTTAATGTGCTTAAATCTCCACTCTTATAATTTGCCAGGCTAAAAGAGTAGGTAATTAATAATCATAATTTTTGAGGAAGTACAGAGATGAAACTGCAAAACTCATCAATTCTACACAATCTCTGTCTTTACTCACATTTTCTAATTTTCTTTCCTTCCCCAGTGCCACCCATATTTCACCCCACAGATTCTGGTAATGCCTCCTGTGAAAAGACATACTTCAAATACAGAAGTGTCCTGTGCCTCTATTACTTATGTGGAGGATGAGTCACTGTACAAACATTATAAGATTAGCATCCTGTCCTCTAACAGCCTACACTGTGAAAGTCAATATGGTGGCCATTATCCAGATTGTGTGAGTGGTGCCAGGAAAAAAACAATCAGTCTCCTGCCAGAGCTCTGCGTTGCAGCTTTATTACACTGATCCTTTCTCCTGAAAGCCATAAATACGACATGCTGCTTAAATAATTTTTCTAAAGAAAGTTCAGGATTAATAATATGGTTGTGTTGTTCTGCACCTGTATTCTTTGGTTGGGGTTTTTCTATTTAAACAAATATAAATGAAAAATTAATCATCAGAAAATATTAATTCATAATTCAAATTAAAATAGACATCAGTGAGAAACTGACCACTGCATGTTTGTACACGTTTCCTAGCTTTTACCAAAGTAATCTTCATCAACTCTACTTCTCATCCCAGCAAATATGAAAAAATGTTCCTTGCCCAGGATAAGCACCTCTTAAATGTTTCTTGTTTTTTACTTGTTTAGAGTTAGAATCACACTTTGTTGTTTATGATAATAATGTACTTCTTAATAAATAAATGTATCACTTATGGTGATACATTTTGCTGCTAAAATCAGTCTGAACTTCAGAAGGCTTTGATTAATGAAATACCGGAAAACCTTTCTCTGCTAACTTTTTTTTTTTTAGGAATTTTAAAATCTGGACATATAGAGGGAAGAAAGCAGATATTTTAAGGTATGGCATAGAATTTTATATGATCATCCTTTTCAGAACACTAAGTAATTTTTTCTTCCTGAGGGTATAGGTATTTGATTCTCCCTCTTGTCCAAGTACATCCATAAAGCTATACCTCTTTATTTCTTTTTTATTTAAAAATAAGAAAAAACAATTCAAAACCCAAGAGACCTAGATTCTTATTTCTTATGTTTCTGGGACTACACTTATTTTTATACAAATAAATATTATTGGGTAAGAGTGAAATTATTTGCAAGTTTTAGAAGCTGAAGTGTTTCAGCAGCTTGTGGAACTGGATTTTTAAGCATTTGTCCAAAGAGATTGCTTTCACATCTAGCATTTTATCTCATAGAAATATCTGTTTATATGTACACAAATAATTTACATTTCCTTTTGATAAGCTGAAAACCTTCAGTCTACAAGTAAAGAGGATTTTCCTAGCTCTGAATAATTTGAGTTATATTTCTTGTTTCTAGTCTAATTTTTCTACATTTTTTTGGGGTGTAAATACAAGAACTACATGCAATATTCTACTTTGTTAATGTTGTATAATGAGGGAAAATGTAATCCCTCCACTCTTCCCAAATAGTCCTCTGCATTTACATTGATGAGGGATGCTGGAATATTCTGAGCTGCTTGTCCATTGTGACCCTCCCCTTTCTGAGCTGTTTTGGTATATAAACCTCATTCTACAACTTTGTCAGAAATGTTTTTCCTTAGAAGGGTACTCTTTATTAAATAATATGAGAATGGCTTTCCACCACTATTTACTAATCTTAATTGTAAATAATAATTTGAAAATTATGTCTATGACATTGTATGACATATTCACATTCATTTCTGAAAGCACAAAATTGCACCTTACATTTAGTAATGTCTGCACAGGCTGAAGCCAATTCTGAGTTTGGGACCTCAGTCTGATAGTTTAAGGATTAATTAACAATATTGGCTTAAGACATTTTTACATCCTGTATGACTGCATTGTCCAAGCCTGTGCAGGAACATGCTGCTCATTTCATTGTGTCCATTGTATAAATGAATTAATATGGACTTCAGATTACTCAACCCATTTTTTAAACTCACGACCATGACTAAAGCAGGTAGCAAAAACTTATTAAGCTGACCTTCCTGCCAAAGTTTTTTTTGGTTTTTTTTTTTTTGGTTTTTTTTAGTATGGAATCGCCAATTTCTTTAACAAATGAATTATTGATATTTCATGCTTAAATAAACACCAGAATCCTGTTATGCATATTTAAATTATTTTCCAGCAAATGTGTTACCAGCACATAAAATGCATCCATGGATAGCTAATATCAATCCTTTTAGTTTTAAAGAAGTTCCAGAGAAATCCTTAATGTCTAAAAGGCTTATTCTATGTTGTGAGACATAATAACAATTGAGATTGTATAAATTAGACTGCTAATGCATTTTCAACCATGTGAATATGGAAAGGACTTTTATCTTAAACATAATGTCTTTCATAGGTGCTAGAAAATATTTGCTCTCTTCACTAAGCACAGGAAAAAATATATTTAGAGGGTTAATAAGTAAAAGCGAAGGCTAAATAACAAAATTATGCATTACTTAAGTATTTCATGCTCCCTATAATGTGTTAATTGAATCCTAGCAACAAAACTAAAGAAAGAGATAAAGGTATTTGAAATAGGATAGAATGCTGTCTTCTGTTATTTGCAACTATTCAGCTTCTTAGAAAACTGAGACCACGAATGCCTACTTCATTTGTCTGCACTTGATTACTGAAGTATTACACATAATTTACTGTTGTCTTTTATTATATTTGCATCTTAAATATATTTGAATGATCTGTGAAGTTAAACTGCAACAGATAGTCTCAATAAGTAGTATGGAAGTAGCCTTTCTTTTTAAAACTGTCATAAAATTTTTGGTGGAAATATTTTTTAGATATTATATGCATAAAAAATTATAATACACATACAGTATTATATAATGTTTAAAGTTTTTTAATGGACTAAGAATGTCTCAAATGCAACATGTAAGTAAATATTTTCAAGTTTTCCTTCATTTGAAGGCAAACTAGGGGCTTGCAAGAAACAGAATCTCAAGATGGGTTTTTATGTATATGACCTTGGTAAAGCTAGGGTTTATTGCAAGCACACATTCTGTTCTCTTTCCTCTGGCAGAATTGTGTTAATATTAAGATTTTATATTTCATAGCATCACAGTACTTAAATCTGAGAAATAAAGATTTTCAGAACTGAAACAAGGGCACAAGGATAATTCTGCTTCTGGAGTCTAGAGAATACTGTCCTTTCTTCCCACTGACTAAAGGTCTTGTAAGTTATGGTTGCATTCCCTGAACACAGTTTACTATAAAATGTATCTGCATTTTCATCAATTTTTCGATTTGTGTCTATTGTAAACCAAGCACAAGAAGTTCTTCATACTCCAAATTCTCCCTAGTATCTCCTGCTGTTTACACAGGCTCCTAGTCATAATGTCACAGATCATTAAATTATCCTTATCATTAACATTCCAGTGTCTATATTGTGCACATCTTTAACGTAGTGGCCACACTCAAGGAAATTTCCAAAATTCAAGGCAGTATATGTTGCTCTTTACTCCCTTGAATGTGCTTCTAATTAATTTCTCCTGCTACTGTTTATGAAGATGTTGTGGGATATTTCTTTATATTACTAATATATCTGTAAGGACAGGGTAGAAACTTGTTATTTGGAAGTCCCAGAAATTCTCAACATTGGCACTATATCAGAGACTAGTCAGTTTGAAAATACATTATATTCATGATAAAACAGAGGATCAGGGAGATGATACAGACTCACTGACATATGAGGATTCCTGAAACAGCAAAAAGCATTGTCAGCCAATGCTTTGCTTTCATGCTTTGTCTAGACTCAAAGTCCCATGCAGTAGACTCAAACAGACTAATACTGACTGTATCTGAATGATAAAACCCCATGACATTATAATTACATTTTTTTGATATCCATGAGAGACATTTGCCAATGATGTGCCATATAAGGAAAGCTTGGAATCAGGCTTTTTTTAGCCAACTGTTTCATATCTGGCTATGTGACAGTGTAGAAAATGGCAGACTGTATTCTCATGATAAACCTTGTGTAAATAGAAAAGGCCTGAATTATGCTTTTTAACATAACAAGTTTTCAGAGAAATGTCAGACTTAAGGGGAAGTAATTATCTGTGGAGGAGTTAAATTTAGTTGATGAAACCAAATGGCTTTTGCTCTGTGCTTATTTGCTATCTCATTGTTCAGAAAGGTAAAATTTTCACATAAAATACTTTGATTAATCTAATGCAGAGGTTTGTGTATGTTTGTTTCTGAATAAATGCTGTGCTTTGGTTTATATATGCAGCATAGCCTGCTGTTTGTACTCACATAGACTGAGTTTTCTACCTCAAAAGTTCTCTATTGTTTTACAGTGGTATGGCAAAACACTATCGTCTTGTGGTGGACTTTTTTGACATAATAGGATGTATCCCATTTTCTTGTGTACACACCATTTTAATTCTAAGATTGCAGAAGAATTAATGCTTTCATTTTTTCTTCCATCTTGTTTTGAATCTCCATATCAGCATATATGCAACAGTAGGCCAAGAGTGGTCTCAAGCATCTAACGTATCACAAGGTCATGGTGGCTTTAGGGATTCTAGAAGAGAGAGCAAGCAGTTCCAGCTTGTACACAACATCTGTAAATTTTTATAAGGTTGTTGCATCACAATTCAGAATGTGTAGGACAAGGTTAGACTGGAACACTTGTCAAGGCACTTTCTCTTTTGAATAGCCCAGGGAATAGAATAACATGATTCTCACAGAGAAGGCAAAAGAATAAACACAAAAAGGTGGACATTAATTTCACTGAATTCAGCCCCTCTAATGTTGCTTTGATTTTTTAAGATTTTCTAAAGCCTTCTGAGTTTACATTCTTGTAGTAAACTTTGTCACACAACTTTCTGTAAATAACCTATTGTTTTGCATTCCTTCACAGAGGCGGAGAAATTTAATGGACTGGTGGTGTCGTTGGAAAGGTGGCACGTCCACCCTCCAATCCACTGTCACCTTTGGAAAACTATAAATGTTAGAGTCAGAGAAAATAAGAATAATCTCTTTATTGTGACAATAGCAGTAACTGCGTCGTGCTTTCTTGTGTCCTCTAGTGACACTCTAAGGCCTCCCTTTATTGAAGATAATAAAACACAGCAGAAACACTTATGGGAAAGAGACTTACGATAAACACTTATGATAAACTTACGATAACACTTATGATAAAGAGAAACAATTTCGCTCATCCTAAGAAAAATGTAATTGCATGAGGAGTTAAATATCTTTTTACAGGAACACAGGGAGCTAAAGTGGCTAGTTTAACTGGCCAAAAAAAAAGAGAGAACAATCTGTTTATGATTATTTGCACACAGTTTTTACCTCCAGTGAAGAAAGATCTATAGGTATGAAGCATTTATATCCTTTCTGATGGATCAGAGAAAATAATTTGTTGTTTGGAAGTATTCAAGTTCATGGTGCAATTTGACAAGGGTTTATTTTCATACTGAAACAAAAAAGTTTCACACTTGACAGAGAATGCAAGCCACTAGACAGAGCTCTTACCAGTGTATCAAGTTTAAGGGGGAAATTCCCAAAGAAATAGTTTTTTTTTTTTTTTTTTTTGCAAGGGGGGAAGGGGGCTCATGATTTCATTAGAATACAGTGTTATTGGGTGGAATTTACTTCATTTAATAATGAAAGTAAGTTGTTGTTCAAAGTGCTGCAGCACGGTACAGAAAAAAACCCAACATATACCATAAATTCTAAAAGAATTTTGCTTTTATTATTTCATTAATTTGTCTTCTTTGCTTTTAAGAAATTTATTCTTGCAAAAATAAATGGCTTAGACTAAATATCAGAGGATGAGGGATGACAATTGGATTAAAACAAGTACAGCTCAAGGGAGAGAGAGTGAGATCTGGCATAGAAGTGGAACAAATCACAAGTCATCTACAGAGTTAGGAAAGATATTCATTTTATTTGAAGTGTGTATAATTCTCGAGGAAATCTTCAAGACACTGAGCAGTCTATTTATGTGAATACTATTGAAAAAAGTAGTGATACAGAAAAGAGACTTTTTGTGGTGTTTGAAAAATGTATATTTTCTAGTATGTTTTCTACAGACTGAACAAGAATGAGGATTAACCAAGTTGTAGTATATAGCAAATGAATTCATATTCCAACACTGAACTGGTATCTGCACAGGGCTTTGAAAAATGAAACACTGTAAGTTATAATTGATGGATATTGGTTTTTATTCTAAAATTTTTAATTAAGGTTAATAGATATTTGTTTCCATACCATTCAATTTCCATTATTTTAAAGGCAAATCATAGTTACAGGGCCAGAGAGCTTTAATAATAATAAATGAGAAGACAGTTGTGGTGGTTTTGGCTGGAATTGGGTTAATTTTCTTCACAGTGACTGATATGAAGCTGTGGTTTGGTTCTGTGCCAAACACAGGGTTGCTAATACAGAGATATTTTTGTTATTGCTCAGCAGGGCATGCACAAAGCCAAGGTCTTTTCTGCTTCTTGTACTGCCACGCTGGTGAGGATGCTGGGGGTGCCTGGGAGGCCAGGAGGAGACACAGCCAGGACAGGCGACCCCACCTGACCAAAGGGAGGTTCCAGACCTTGGGAGAAAAAGGAGGAAGCAGGGGATGTTTGGAGCAATGGCTTTTGTCTTCCCAAGTCACCGTTATGCATGATGGGGCCCTGGTCTCCTGGAAATGCCTGCCCATGGGGAGCAGTGAATGGATTACTTGTTTTGCTTTGCTTGCATTCAGAGTTTTCACTTTCCCAGTCTGTATCTCAACCCATGAGTTCCCCAGCTTTTACCCTTCTGATTCTCCCACCTTGCCACCGGTGGGATATTGAGCGAGTGGCTGTGAGGGGCTTGGCTGCTGGCTGGGCTTAAACCACGACAACAGTGAAAGGCTTTAATAATTGCCTGCCTGAATATTGCTTCCATTTTTAAGAATGCTCTGATGCCAAAACTTTTCTTCTTCTTTAAGGAATCTCTTATGTGAGAATCTCTTGAGTGTGTTAGTCCTCTAAAGTACTGAACAGCATGCATTAATTAAATGTTTTTGATTGATTACGAATCATCTTCTCCTAAGGGTAAGCTTGATATACTTGGGATTAAACTTTTCCAAGTGATCCTCTGAAGAGAAATAAGGAATAACTTAAAAATATTTAGTCTTTATGTACTTTGTGTACAAAGTCTTGGAGCAACCTATTTGAAAAACTACACTCAAAAGTCTGTTTCAAGTTTTGTAGGCAATCTAATGCATTAAAGTACTTGGAAAGAACTTTATAGTAGTATGGATTTTCACACCATTCATAGTCCATGGATTGTGACAACTTAGAGTCATTCAATGGGTAGAAAAACATTCTAACAGAGGGTGATACAAAAAATTTTTCATAATCTGAAATGCTGGAAAAGTTGTTCTTTTCATCATTCAGTAGCTAATTCTGTTTTAAGAATATCTCAGGTAAAGCAGATGAGTCTTGGAAAGCTTCAAATTATTTTGTTTCAAGAAAAAAATGGAAAGAGTGGAGTGAAAGTTTTTCTTTCACATTCATGGTGTTTATTTTTCAGTAATCAAATTTATGACCCTTTTTGCATATAAGATTACAATCAGGGCTGTGTGTACAAATATCCATTGGTATGTCCAAAAGGTGTTTGAAAAAGATAGGTGTTACAGGAATATATATCACAGTTTTCTTCTGAAGTCTCCAGGTATTAAATCTTGTTGAGCATAAAGTGGAAAAGGTCTGGCAAAGCAATCCTACAGGTATTCTCACTTGGGAAAGTCCATTTTGAGCATTTTCAAATCTGTGCATTCAACTAATTACTTTCTCAAGTCAAACAAGGCTCCTAATTTCCACCTTTTTCCAGGAAGGGAAAGCAAAATACCACACTCCTTATGGTAGGAGTGAGTTTCTGATTTTTTTTTCCCTTTCCAGTCAGCTTTCATAATTGCTCCTTAAACCAGCTAGGCTTCACAGCTGTGGTGCCTCTTCTCAGTGGGTGGCCCTTTTATTCCTTTTGAGTCCTGGTGGGGAGCCTATACAATCACAGCAGGCACTACATACAATTCTGTTTCTGAAGTGGTAGCAATATGGTGAAACTGTATATTAACTTTCACACAACCGTTTTAATTTATGAATTAAAATGATTTAAATTATTTACAAAAAAAATCTAAAAATTTATGTGACATTAAAATTGCTCCTTACTTTATGCCTGTAAAAGAGGAGCACAGATTGTGAAATCATGAATACAAGACTGAATGATATTTCAGGAGTCTCTTTCAGACATGTTCCAGCTATACCAAATCATAACTTATAACTATTTCTCAGACTTACAGAGTAATGATCATTAGTGACTTTTATTTTTTTCTTTAAGAATTTATGTCCAGATTTGTTATCAAATCAAAATATATAAAATAATACTTACCTACATTCAAATTTATCCACATTCACTATTACTTTCATACGCGTATTCATCATAATGGATTAACACAAAAAAATACTGTCTTCTTACTATATAGTATTGACTGCACTGTTTCTTGGCAAAAGTTGTATCTACACAATGAGAATTGAAATAAAAGTACGTGGATCCTACTTGCTTCCTTCAGTCAACTTATTATCACTGAAATGGCTAAAACAGTATGGATTTGTGGAGTGGCTTCAAAACAGCTTGAGATGATGTGAAAATAGGAAACACAAAATAATTTATTATAACATCGATTGGGCATTGCATATCCACCCACAAAAAAATGTATCACCAACGTCAGTGTATACAGGTATTTGCACACACCTTATACGTGTTTGTATAAAACTTGTTCCTCCACTCTAAGCTGTTTTGGCAACCGAAAAGAGAGTAGCTAATGTCGACAACTTACTTGGCACTGACAGCTCTTTGAACTGGTAGAATGTCAATGAGCCTTCTATACATAGTCACCTCTGTCAGTCAACTGGAAACTTGGTCTATAAAAGACCCATAAAATTTTTTCTTGGGAAACATGTGTAGACTTTCCAAGATTTAAGAGATACTAACTGTAAATAGCATCAGCTGCAGTATGTCAAGAGTTATAAAATTTTAGGAATAAATTGTATTTGTAAGTGAATATGATCTCTCAAACTTATGTATTTGAATGACTTATTCTACCATATAGAATGTCCTTAATTTCCAAGAAATTATTATATCAATATTGTATTCTTTCCCATGTAAGAATATCAGGTAAAATACTGGTTTCAGCACAATAAAAAAAAGTGACTGCACGAGGATCTGAGCTGGATATATCTTCATTACTAATGCTTTTAAGCCTTCTTCAAAACTAGCTTCTGTAAAATGAGTGTGCCTTCACCACTGATGCAGTCTAGATAGGTGATCTGTTCTTCTCCCAAGACAAATTATTTCCCTTGTTTGCCCTACCTGATAGGTCCGTGGTTTTTCTTTCTGTTTCAAGAGAGTCTGAGATATGGAAAAATATGCATGTGGCCCCAAGTATAACAAAAACGCATCTTGTTTTTTGCCCTGAAGGTGACCAGCTCATCCTTGCATGGTCATCGCAGTGGTGGGATCTTGTCATTGGCAAGGCACAAGCAGGAGATGCATTCATACAAGGAGTGGCTCTTTTTTTCCATGCGGATAATATTGGACGAAAATGTCTCTGAGTTGGGATAACATCAAGACTATGTGATTGACCTTGTTTTTTGTGTCCACTGGGTCAGATATACAGGGATGTTGTTGCCAGCCTGTTACTTAGGAGAGAGTTTTCTGTGCTGCACGCCAGCAGCCACCTCCATTTGAGACTTGATAACTGCATTCCCCAGTATATCGTGCTACAGTTGTAACAGCTGAACCCAGAGGATGCAAAGCTATGGACCTCATACTGTTCACATATTTTTACATCAGCTTCTATGCTCTGCAAAAATAATTTAAATATTTACTACTCTGTATGACAGCATCCCCCTTTGGCATTCCACAATCTTCTACATACAAATTTTCTTTGCCCTTTCTAAAATTTTTTTCCAAGTCCTGTCCCTCAAATACTGATGGAAAGTAGAATTGTAGGGAAAAGACAAAATTGGTCAAAAAGGTGAATATCGAATCCTAAATAAACCACATCAAGTTATGACCCAGGCTACATTTTTTTGCTTGGGCTCTACATAATGTAACTTGAGTTCAAGGCAGCTCTGCAGTCAGCATGTAAACTTACATTTTCCTGTTAACGTATGAAAGACATCAGTCATATTAATTTGGCCTAGCACCAGGTGTGTGCTATGTTTAAAATAACCTAGTTCATTCAATGTTTAAAACAGGAACATTCTATTTTGTTTATCTCCCTTTGCTGTGAGGCAAGAGGTCAACTTTTTCCATGTCTTTATTCATCCCATTTATTCATAAGGTATTTCATGCCTGAGCAAAAGGCTCCCACTTAAGCTATTAAACACTCAGACTACACAGATATTTACAATATAAGAAAATAGCATCTTGAAAACCCCATAATTTTTGTCTTTAAAATGTACAGGATTTTTTTACAAAGCTGTTCATTGGCTTCATTGGTTCTACTTCAATTTTTCCTCAAATCCTATTTGCTTAATTCATAACAATGAAGAACGATTTTTGCGGCAGAGGGTAGAAAGTTTGGTGAATTTGGTGCATCTATTGACAGCATTCTTAATTATACTTTGTGTCTTTTAGCAATAACAAAGATTCATATATATTATTTGCCTAAATTGGCAGTTTTCATTTATGAGTGATTAACTGCTTTAAAACAGCTATTTCCTAGGCACACATTTCCAGCATTAATCCAAATTTATGTCTTGTAGACAATGACAATTTTTTTCTGTGTGTCCTGTGGGCATCTCATAGCATTGTCAGGAAAGAGATCAGATTCTTATAAATTCCTTTATGTATTAAATTCTCTAAGTCCTTGAGGATCTTCTAAAGGGTAGAAAGCTCACTGAGCATGAATTCTCCTTTAAAAACAGAGACCACTGATTTCTTACAGATTAATTATTTCTGATGTTAGTTAGTATGGATTCTTCAGTGTAATATCTAAACCAGCTTTTTCTGGCTATAAGGTAAGTCTAGCACAACTTGTCAAAAACAGCTGCAGCACCAGACAATATTAATTACTCTGCTATGCCTTGACTCAGTGAAAGGTAATGGAGGGGAGGATATCTCACAACTGCAACATGAGAGACTGGCTAAATGTCTCCCTGGTAAATGAAATGGCAAGACCCATGGGACTGCACTCTGCTCTCAGCCTGGGGTGAGTAGTATCTGCCTAGTTTTCTGATGGAGGACAACAACCTACATGATATTCTGGCAGACCTAGTACTGATTATGTAGCAGAATGGTTGGCCCAATATTTGAATAAAAACTTAGAGGGATGCAGGCTGACCATCCACATTGTTGCAGATGGGCTGGGAAACACTTCAAGCTAAGTTCGTCCTTTGTACAGAGGTAACACCCCAATGCCCGGCTTCAGGGTTGAGGTGAATGTGGCTGTTAGGGAAAAAGCTGAGCTCCCTTATCAGCTCCACTGTCATTGACAGATTGTCACTCCTAGAAAGTACACAGAAGAAAGCGCTGCTGTATCTGAAGGGTGGCCTTGAGTGACTGGGTTAATTCATGCACACACGTATTGGAGCACGTTATAGGTAGCAACTGGTGCAGGTAAAAGCAGAAGGTGTTCCCTACATGGGTACTGGCCTGGCACAGTATAGTCTGCCTGGAAACACCCCTGGCTGCAGCCTTCAGGTGGCAGGACAGGCACAGCTGCTGCCTCTCTGCATTGTTCCCATGCTATCCCTGACCAGCTCCAAGGGCATGTGCTGGTGGGACAGATCGGCCTAGGACAGCCTGTGGGCTAGGTATTACAAGTCAATGCCAATTTGCTATTGGCATCACTCTTGCTTTAGAATTTAATAAACTACTACAAGTCTTGTTTCTTTTTACATGATTATTGATATCTTTCACTCTTAATTTTCAATAAAAATAATTAATTTTGTTTACAGGAGAAACAGATGATAAAACTATGTTTATCCATCCAGGGGTAAAGCACTGTGTTTTTTATTTTGAGACAAAAGGCACTCAGGTGTCCAACTGCTTATTCTGTGTCGTATGTTGGTAGCAATAATAATCCTAAGGCAACAACTTATTGGGAGTGCCAGTAAACAGCAATTCATTGAACAAACCACAGTTCTGTTGGTGACTAGCATGACATACCTGTCAGAGACAACTTTGTTTTAGAGAAACTGACCCATGATGCAAGCAAAAATGGTAGATCAATACAGATTATTTTTATTAATTATATTAAAAAGACAAGCTAATCTAGAATTAAATATATACATCATTGATTAAAGCTATTTCTACTGTCAAAGATTAATAATGTAATAATGCAAGGATTAAATCAAGGTAATAATTTAAATTGGATCAATAAATCAATTGCATCAAATTATCAAGTACCAAATTATTACTAGTTAGATTTAATAATGAAGTCAGCAGCAGAAAGAAGAATTTGGGTTTTTTTTTCTTTACTTCAACCTTAGTAGCTGAAGGATGAGTTGTTTTCTTTCAACCTTAGTAGCTGAAGGATGAGTTGTTTTCTTTCACTTGAGTCTTAACTAGTGCTCCATCTTCAAAATGAGCACTGATAAAATTTGCTGATGGAAGATTAACCAAGAAAGGCTGTGAACTAGGTTTTACCAGTTTTACAGAAGTATAAAGACTAAAGTGACTCTTTTACCACACTACTGCCAGTTAGAACTCATAGCTGCTAAAGAAGCCATTTTACTACTTCTGCTCAATTTCCTCCATATATAAAAATAGAAAATTTAAGAAACTTAAAATTCATTGGATGCTTTGGAATACTGCTGCTTGGTTTCTTTGAGATGACAGATTTCACAACTTTAGCTTTTAGTGTAGTATAAATATTCTTTTCTGTCCATATATTTGCAGTGGCAAAACCCCTAACCACATACAGGGAGAGCAAAATAACACCTCTCCCAAAATAAAGCAGGTGACTACTTGATTTTCCTTGTCTCTCTGCTTTATGTGAATATATATTACAAATATTATTATTTATTACAACCAATCTTCCATGCAGTGATGGACTAAATATAGCAAACAACTGTATCTTTTACCCTTCTTCCTTTGGACAACTTGAGAAAAGATTGCTTCTCTACTATGTGGTCTTAACTGTTCTATAAAACATGTTCCACATTATCAAGGTATTTTCTACGTGACTTTGGGATTAAGTAGAATGTTTATCAACTTTAGATATGGTCTGGCCCAAGCCCCAAAGGGAGTAATATCTGGCTTTATGACAATTTAAGTTACACTCAAGAATTACCAGTAACCTACAAAATCCATTATCAGAACATTGTGATAACATGAATGGGAACCATAATAGACAAAATTTCATTCTCATAGGAATTACTGGTAATTGCCAACATCTTTCATCATCTTTTAAACATGATTCAATTGCTTAGTTACTTTCTTGTATCAGGCAATAATATCATGGAAGTTATTATGTGGCTTCATTCAAGGCAAAAATGTATAGATTGCTCCAATCCATTTAATCTAACCACACACAGCTGTGTTTGTATCTTTGTATGGTGGTCTTCCATGTTCTGTAGAGCAAACCTGTCCATGCTGTGCTCAAAGACGGACTTCTTGACCAACATAGCAATAAAACGCTGCCATCATGCCAGTCCTAAGGTGAGCTATGCAACAGTGTTTCCTATTGTAAGGATGTAAATCAGCAGCAGATATGAAATGCCTACAAGAAAAAACTAACAATGAAATGATAAAATGTTGTAGTAAAACATAACAATACAGTGATAAAACTTTGTAGTAGCACACAGATTTCCTCAGTTCACTACTGTCAGTTCAGGCCTCCAGGGCTCAATACCTGCATAAACCTTGTAAACAGGAAAGAACCACTAATTTGAATGAATTCAGGCATGAACTTATGGGGTAGACTTGCATCTCCACAGGGTAATCATTCTTTCCTTGTTGTCTCCAAATCACCATGATGTGCACAGAATAAGACCAGCCTCTTACAAAGCCCACCTCTACCAGCTAAACCCTGCACAGTCTGTAGTGGTGCGAGGCAGGGCATGCAGCTGGGGATGGGCTGGGGGCTGTTGTGCAGTTGCTCCATTTCTGTTTCCAGAAGCTCGTGTCCTCTTCTGCCTGTATGCCCTGGGCATGGCCCACTGCCCAAGACCATTTAATTGCATGGGCTAGGATACTGAATTGCCAACTGCCACGTTTGGCACAGGAAAACAGCAATTTCGAGCTTACTGCAAAAGAACTGAAACAGTATGTGGTTGCTTTCAGAGGTAATGTAGAAAGCCTGGGTTATAATGTAGCTGACATTCTCTGCACACTGTGCAAATACAGAACTAGACTTTCAAACATTTAATACTGACTACTACAGAAAACATTTCTAGATGCATCTTTCAGAACAAGGGAAAAACAATGAAAAATGAGTACCATGTAAACATGTATTTCAATTCTCATAGAAAACCACTCTCCTCATTACAGAATTAGCAACCACAGTTTTCCAGCAATTCTTGCAAACATTTCTTCTGAGGGCTGCAAGCAATTGTGATTTACTGTATTAGGTTCCAACTTGTCCATGGCTCCCCTTGGAGTAGTGGCCTCTCTACTTGTGCTGTGAATGACTTTGGATAGGCTTAGGAAGCCACCATAGAATGAAAGGAATGGCTCAACCCAAGAAGACAGTGCCTTATTCTTATGCACAGACACACACACAGGTGGCCAAATACTAATACCAAGACACTTAAAAAAAAAAAAAGATGAATTTTTTTTTCATCACCTTATTGTGTGAAAGTAACAATTAGACAATAAAAATAAAATGCATAATATTTTTCAAAACAGTTACATAATTCTTAAATTAAAAAAACTCTGCACTACTGTCTAGAATTGTTATTTTTTAATGGAGTCCAATAAATTTTATTGAAATATCTTTTTCCGAGAAATTACTTCATCAACATTCAAATTTCTGTGGTTTACTCATAGAAAACAGTTGACAATAAATACTGTCAGCTTGGATTCTTATGCTGTTATTCTAATGAGATTTCAAACATATTTCACAAAACAGAAAAAGCATAACTAAATAAACATCATACATAAGATTTATGATATGGCTGCATCTTAACTACAGTGTGTATCCTCCTGCCTTAGTGACACAAAACAAGACACATTTTGAAGGGCACAGCAACTTCTTCTTTTCCCATTCAATGGATTTCCTTCCCAGACTGCCAATATTCCTTTTCTTTTTCTCTAAATGGATGAAACTGCTGTTTTATCTCTTTGCCTCAATGTGCTGTACTGACTTTTTATGCTGTCATTCTGAACACTAAATGAAATGCATGATACTTGCAACATTTCTAATGGTGGCTTTCCTTTCATGGGGAACTGACATATGTTTATACTATTTTATTGGTGCTTAGAGAATATAGTCTGTTTGACTAAAAGTTCAAAAGCAAGCCACAAAACAGACTATAATTCAGCCAGAAAAAATAAACCCTGACTACTCAATTTTGAATTTGGGTATGCATTGTGGAATTTAGGCTTTTTCCCTCTGCATCAGCAAAGCTTTAGTGGTTTGTTTCCACTTAGTGTGTAATGGGTGATTCTGACTTGTATTTCTCTTTGATAGTCATTTTTTTTATTCTATGTGTATTTATTTTGTATTTGTTTTGTTTTAATAAAGTGCCTCCAATGAGGACCTACTTTATAAAAAACACTTTTAATGCCTACAATTACTTCAATCAGTGCTCAAAGAAATTACTTTAAAGCAAAATAAACTCAAAATAAAATGGAAAAGTTAAATTCTGATTTCTAAATCAAAACACAGAAAAGAAAAAGTGATTACATTCCAGATGAAGTAGAGAGATGCTCAAGTGAAAAGGAATACTGTAAATTACTTTAATCATTAAGAGGGCCCAATGAGGAAGTTGTTTGTGATTTTGCTTAAATCCTATTTTTCACTGGCCTGGGGTTCTGCTTTGCGCATGTGGTTATGCAGACTGGAAAAATCCTGCTGCTATTCTACCAGATAGGATAACTTTGCCTTCACTGCTACAGGGAAGACCCAAGCCCCAGTTAATTCATATTAATTAAGAAGTTATTAATTATACTATTGGCTATAGTGTAGTTATTATTAGTGGTAACTTAATTATAATAGGAAGAGGAGACATATATATATGCACATACATACCTGGCAATCTTTTAGGAAACCTTGCAGAGAGGATGTGAGGTGTAACAAATGCTTTGGGTCCCTTAGAAAAAAAAAGCATGACCTTTCCTAGGAGCATTTTGATGTGCCAAGCCACAAGAACAGGTGGAGTTGAAAGCAATCAGAACTTGGGCTGTATTTAAGCTATTTACAAAAAGAGTTTGGACACTTGATCATGGCTTTTGAAAAAAATAGAGGAGAAATACAATGTGGTCATTGCTGAGGTAGAATTCCTGCCCTCGTCTCCAGCATACAGTGGAACAGTGCAATCAGGCTTTCAGAGGATTTGGGTGCTGTGACACAATCCAGTACTCATAGTAAATGGCAGGGACTTTTGAGCGGTATCACAGCTCTTTGTGTTCACATTTCTTTTAAATTGTAATTTTTGTCAAAAAGAGATAACTTTTGCTATTTTGAAGTTGTTGCTTTAGTTCACTTGTCAACTGCAGTGTGAGTCTGTGGGATAAACCCTTGGAAAAAGATAAATATATACATAGATGGATATATGTTTATAATGCAAATCCTTACACTTCCACAAAGTGATTCCCTCTTGGATGTATAGATACATGCTCATCTATAAAATTACTGTTGCTTTTGTCAAAGACTCCCAGTAAATTCCAGCAAAGTTCTCAAATTTGTTTACTAAAGCAAAGCACCCTCCTACCCCTAACAGACTGAGATCATTCATCAAATGCTGATTCCCTACAAAATATTTTGTAGCTTCATATTTTAACTCACACTAAAGCAATTGATGCAATTGTAAATTCTGTAAATGACTAAAAATTACTGAAATCGAGAAAACTATTAAAATACTGAAAATCAAACCCTGTGTTTTCAGGCTGCTGATCCTGCTAGAAAAATCACATAACCAAAAATTAGCAATTTGAGCTAAGTATCTTGGCACATCCCTCCTTGCTCATCTACAATGTAATGAAGTTGTTTCCTGTGAAGAGGAAGAGAAAAACATTTTATCTAGGAAGATAAGTAGAGCAAGTATGTGAAATCTAACAACTAACTTTCTTCAGCAAGTCTTCATAAGTCTTCATAAGGAGGGTTTCAGTGACATTGTAAAAGAAGACAGAGATTAAAACAAAACAAGAAGCAAAATAAAAAAAAAAAATCTGTAACATTCAAGTACTGGGTGCCCATAGAGCCATACATCTGCCAGTTCTCTTGGGATTAAGAAAATGAAAGGAAAATGAAACAACTGAAGATATTTTTACTGGCTGACTTCCCCCATATCTGCTGCATGTTTTATTATCACCAGTGTATCTGAGGAATTCCTATTTCTCTGATAAAAGGAGACTAAAAACACTAAATGATTTTATTACACATTTCCAGGGTTGCATTGCTAAATCAATTGTGAGAAGTCAGCCCTGACAGAAGAATGCTCAGCTTCATAACTGAGCTAAAGAACTTGGTTTATAAGGAGGCAAAAGTTCGATTGGCTGATGCTGAAAATGCCAACATATTTAAACTGAATCTGCAGCAGTTTTGATGCTCTTTTTGTTTGTTTGTTTTTGTTTCCTGTCTGGATCACCATCAATCGGAATGATATTTCTTGGAAATGGCTCTCATAGATATGGATCTGATTGCAAAGGAGGACATCATTGCCTGAGAACCTTGTATAAGGATTATCTTGTACAAGAGTGCAACAGTGGCACTGTTATCATTTAGAGGTGTTAATCAGCTATGCTTTGTGAAGATCATGAGGGGCACTAGCTGTCACTTAATCCTAAGGCACATATGAAGTGAATTAAAGTATTTTGATAACCTTTTTTGCACAAATAAACAGTCTTGTCTTTAATTTCCTATAGAGTTTCTGGCTATAAGAATCTAAGTAGCGTCATCTGCAATTCTATGGGAAAGAGGTTCTATCTGCACCTTGCATCCAATATTCAAGAACCAATGTATCAATGAAAAGCTGTGATCAGGGCAAGCAACACATAAAAAAACACCTCCGAAGTGTTCCTCAAACATTCCCAGAAATTTGCTTGTGATTCAAGATGCAAACAGCCATGGGATGCTCAGTCCATTTGGGGTACTAATAAAATGTGGTGGACTCTTCGCCTTATACAGAAGTTCTTGTAACTAAGTTGGAGAGTACACTTTAAAAAATGTGTGTTTTCACAAGAAAAAGAGGAATGAATTATCCTTATCTTAAGCATCTAAAAGTTAGAAAATCTGCATGACTTAGGCTCCTTTTATTATTAGTGGAGAGGGAAAAAAATTGTCCTGTAATCAGAATTCACAAAAGGGCACATTAATCCCTATTTGATAATGTCTATTTTTGTCTCTTGATCATAAAGTATTGTAAAGGTATTAGTTCAGGCTTGACAGTTCATGTTCAGTACAGGTCTCTCATAACGTTTGTGGTATATTATTGGTTGAAGGAAAACGATTTTATGTTTAAATGACACTGCTATATATCTCGTAAATTTTACCCTTTTTTATGCTTTTCCTTCCTTTCAATTAAAATTTTATTTTAATTTTATTTCATGGATATTTTAAATTCTGAACATTTTCTTAGAATTTCCCATTGCTACTATTAATTATTTGTGTGTGTTGTCTTGAAAGTGTGTATCTGGTTTTTGTGCTAGAGAAGTTATTCTAATCAATTACCAAATCCATCAAAGATAGTAATATTGTCAATATTTTACTTGCTATTTTGTATTTCTCTAAGAAGCTATGGGAATATATCTAGTTCTTACTCATCTATGCAGTTTTAGAAATAATATAGCATCAATCAGACATGAAAATTGAGTTAAAGTTGGCAATTTTATTTTTCTGCATGGTCATTAAGTAATTAATATTTCCTTTTTGTCCTTTAGGGGATAAATTTAAGAAAAATTACTTCCCTTCTAAATGGTCTCACTTCTGCCAAGTGCCCCAAGTAAGCCTTTTCTGTGATAGATTCTTGGTTCCAGGGAGCTTCTACCTGCTCTGTTTGGAGATGGCAATCAGGCTTGTCCAGAGGTTTTGGCCTTTGATAAGGACACTTTGCAATATATTTCAAAATAGCCCATTTGCATTCAAGGTCTTATGGTTGTGTTGAAAATCTGAGAGTGGTACACTATTTTATCAAAACATTTAAATTGAAGTCTGAGCATGTATTTTTTTAAATTGCTTTAGGTGCAAATAAAAACAAGGAATTGTAAATAAATGAGAAAAATTATCTTTAGCATTATGGAGTGCTTCATATCTATTAGGATATAAATATTATGTACATTTCACAATGTACTTTACCTTGTTTACAGGTACTGACTGTCATTCAAAATACTCTTGCTATATGCATTTTATAATTCATTTATAGGCCTGGTTTTGAGAAAGATTAATCTGTTTTTGCTAAACACTAGTATTCTGAAAAAATTAATAATGAAAAAAAACCAGTAGCATTTCAACACTTTTAAATATAATATAATTTTTATTAATATTATCTGTTTTTTTTAGCTTTTCTGTGACTGAAGAAGGAAGTTTTTCTGTGTTCATATGAAAGCTCACATAAAAAAATCTGTTGTCAAAGTAAACCTAATTACAAATCAGAAAATGTTTTGGGACTCTTCCTTCAGGTGAAAAAAGTACATCATCCAATAACCCAAATTAAAAACTACAGAAATATAAACCTGCAATATTAAAACTCAAAGTCTTAGAATTATAGCCAAAGTCTCTAAATATTCCATGAGAGAAGCTTTCGCCAATAAAAATCAAAATAACTATAAATGATAATGGCAATCCCTTTGGTTTATGCAAACTTTTATGGAACTTTTTAACTAATGTAGTGAGCCTGGGGTCAGCCACCATTTCATCACACTTCACATCATCTACCAAGATATAAATAGTATTGAAAAAATTGTCTCATTAGAAAACTTGTCAGAGGGAAGCCTTCTTCTGAATTAGGCATCTATGCCATACGAAAAAGCAGCAGAGAAACTCCTCTTCTTCACACCCTTTCTTCTAGCTCTGGTTCAATGCCCTTACAACACAGAGAGCTCCAGGAAGAGTCTCCTCTTTGTCCTGTGAGCCTGGCTGTTGAATTAGGGACAATAGTACAAGACAGAGAAATTTAGACACAGAGAATTTAGGGTCCATGACATTAAAAAGCAATTCAGCAGAGGTTCACAGAGTCCAGCGGTCCTAGGGGTACCAGAGTCACAGATAACTTGTCCTGCTGTGTTGCAATCTAACCAGGCAGGGCATTTGCCTCTCCAGTTTCCATTTTTTTTTGTTCTATGGACAGAACAGAGAACTCTTCCTAGACAACCACCAGACAACAGGGACAGAAAAACTACTGCAGACAAAAATGAGAAAGAAAATGAATAAGCAAAGGGTTCATGTGGGATGTTTTTTCAGAGCACTCACTTTGAAAATTCCTCACTAAGTATGTTCTTTTTAAAAGGTGTTTTTGTACCAAAATAGAATGCATTATCCAGTGAGTCTCCATGGTAACTTTGTTTCTTATTAAATGGAAGACGAAAAAAGCCTAATTAACTCATGTGACCTTGTATTTGTTAAAGTGTTCTGCTACACCTTGAGTGACTCTGTCTACTGTATATTGAAAGACACTGATTTTCTTTGGCTGTTTTTCTTTTTAAAGAGTTACAGGTTTTTCCTATTTAATGTAGAGCATTGTGCAAACAACAAATGGTATATCAAGGGACAAAATGATGCCTCTCTGCCTCTTGTTCCTTTCTTAACTTTCAGATGTAGTGCTACCTTACCTTGGTGCTGCAGGAATAGTCATTATGTTCCTCATTCTTTTCATAAAAACCTAAATGATAGGCTTCCAACAATCATATCTGGTGCTAGTCAAGTGCAGTCTTTTAGACAATTAGTTTAACCCCTTTACCCAGGGAAATAAACTAAAATAAATAACTTTATCCAAGCCTTTCAAAAGCATTCTAGAGTAAAACTGCTGAAAAGGAAATATAAAGAGTAGAATAGAATAGAAAAATAAAAAAAAAAAAATTAAAAAAAAATAAAATAAAATAAAATAAAGAATTATCCGGAGGAAAAAGGGCAAACAAATTTATGGGCCTGGTTACAATTCACACTGTGGCCTTTTTACTTTTGTCATAGTTGTAAGAAAAACATCCATTGTATAGTTGAATATAACACAAGACTGGGAAATACTAAGGAGGCAGAATACCAGAACTAATAAATTTTTTAAATATTCAAATAATCTTCAAAAACCTTCTACTTCTATGAGTTTTACTGTATAACAAGAAAAAAATCATTTGAGAATGAACCTTGAGTTTAATTTTTTGAATTTTCCACACACAGAGTGCTTATGAACCTGTGCCCTGGCTATCCTGGCAGTTAAAAGATTTTAAAGAAGCTCTCTGGCAGCAAAGTTGGACTTGGTGGTATCAAAGATTATTTTCAAATTTATAAATCCTATGATATGAAAACTTCTATATAGTCCTTGGGAATTTTTAACCCATTCTTGATAGGGAAAAGCATCATTACCAGTGAGGATGTGGGGAAGGAAGAAGAAGCCTTTTAAACTTGGATACCCAAGGAGTATCCAAACTAAGGAGTTATCCAAACTACAGACACGGATGAGAATGTCTCTCCTAACCACAAATATCCTAGGAGCTACTGTTTACTGGAGACCCATTCCTAAGCCAGCAATGGACAACAACAGGTAGCAGAATGATCATCATCCAGGGCATGGTGCTAAACCTCACCTGCTGGAATGCAAACCTAGCAGGTAGTTGGTCAAGAGCTCTTGTGGATCACCTGGAAGAGAGCTATCATTGTTCCCTGGTCCTCACTGTACCATCTAAGTCACACTTCCTCTGCACACCCAGGAGCTATTATACCATGTAACTCTTGCTTCTCAGAAAGCAGTGTGTTCCAGTTCCTTGCCTTTCTTTAAATAACCTGCTGCGGCTGGTATTTAATCTGTGTATTTTGTCTGAAGGGGCACTAAGGGATTCCTGATGGCTCAAGTAAATAAAAATATTTGATATGTCACTGCTCTGTGACAGTGCTTGGCCTAATTGAAGCTGGCTCAAGTAGAAGAAGCAGACCTAGAAATAAAATGTTTTGAGCCGTTGATTCCAAGTAGTGGGCAATGATCTCAACACAAATGTAAGCTTCTTATCCTTTACATTTGGGTATTTTTCTTATGTATTTCGGCTCCAGAAGGCAGCTATTCTTTATATATACCTGTTTATATATGTTTCCAAATGACACAGTGCTCTTAGACTGGAGCGTGGCATGACAACAGGAATACCACGTTGTGTGGTTGTTGTGTGGAGGATTTTGGAAGTGCACAAGGAAGAAGTTTTGGTGAGTGCTACAGAATAATAGGGAACAAATCTGGTCCATTCTTGCCATTGCTGCATTTTGACAGTCATCTTTTATCAGAACCATGCCCAAGTTTTGCTTTAGAGAAAACTAGTCCCAGGAATAAGCCAACATCTGTGCCACCAGGGGACCAGTGTGCTGCAGAGCAGGGCTGGTGTGGATGCTGAAGCAAAATGGAAGGTAGCTCCCTTATGAAGGAAGGGAAGCAGGACTGAAAGAGCATATGAACTAAAGTAGGGTATGACCTAAGATCTGGAACAGCCTTGCCAAAGGTGACGCAAGTCCTTCAGGATAACAGGTATTCCTAAAGGCTTCCCACATGATATGTACATAGGGATAGCTGTTAAAGCCAGAAGGCACTATATGAGCTTGAAATGAGTGAGAAGGATCAGGCTTAGCCTTCCTTATTGGCATGTCCCTTTGGAACAATCTAGCAGAAGGTACCACAGATAAAGGATTGGAAAACACTTCCCTGTCAGACTCTACAAATTGCTGTTTATTGTCTGTGCTGGGGACACAGCTCCCTCCAAACTCAACAGCAACAAGGAATTATAGCTGTTGGCTTTTAGATGTGTGTGAAGGGTTGTAGCCATGTGCAAGACAGCAGTAGCTCAGAGAAATGTATGGAGAATCACTGGCAAACTGCTTGAGATATGTGACATGGTTCCTGGATTTTATGAGCTGTGATTTTAGGCAGTGCCTTAGCTCTTTAGACAGAGCCTCAGCAGTGCAGGATGCAGAACAAGGTACTGAGAATCTAGGGTTTATTTTTTAGAGAAGTTTCCTCATCCCTTGAAATGGACCTGGATAGGAATCCGCCCTCCCTAAAAAACACCTTAGAAAATCCATAACTGCAGCTGCCACAGAACCTGGTCACTTGCAGCTCCACAAGCCTTGCTTGAGCTCCAGCTTTCTGACAGCGCTGCAGTTTCAGAGCTCCCCCATTCTAAATTCTGTGCATGAGAACATCCAAAATGTCACATCAGTCATTGAAGAAGTGAACATAACATGAGCATTATAAATCTCTGATTGTCTACAGCTCAGTGTAATTTCTGGAATTAGAAATGTAGCAGAGAAGATGCCTGACAGAGGAATACATAGGGAAATGTTCACCAGCTGCAGAGGCAAGAACCATCTGAGCTTCTGTGGGCCAAAGAAGGAGCTGAAAAGTTATTAAGGAACCGAATTAGCTTCTCATTTATGTGTCATCAGCTAAAAACTCGTTTCCAGTAAGCTCCACCAATTTGAGAAACACTGTAGTAGAGCATTCATTTCCCTCCAGTATTGTCTACTGCTCTTGGAAAATCTGCTCAACTCCTTTGCCCTTCTGCACTAGTCCATTCTGTATCCATTTAAAATTGTAAATACAGAATATGACTCAGATCAGCCATGACTCTATGAAGGGTCATATTACAATAATTGTTCCTGTCATATATTTTTGTACTGTTACAATTGTTTGGGGTTAGGTTTTTTGTTTGTTTTTGTTTGTTTGTTTGTTTTTTAATTTTTTAAGCAATAGAAGTAGTATATGTATTTTCTGTGCAAAAATGGTAATAATTCCACCAACAGTAAATGATCTCATATTTCAGTGCAATATAGTGAAAAAATAGATTAGTAAAACAATTTTAGTTTGGTGTCTAACAACTTCATCCTAGTAGATTTCAGCTTTTTGCAGATTTTTGTTATCTCCTCCAAGCCACTCCAGGTACCTCAAGACTTCAAGGGAACTCTTGGGTCATCAGCATCCACAGGATCATCTCCTATCATGTAAGTATCAATTAACCTTTTTATAGAACTGAGAAGCTGAAAACACCTGGAAGGTGTTCTCTCTTTAGCTTCAAACCTGTTCAGCACTTCACTATGCTGTTTGAAAATAATCTCATCTTGAAAAGAATCTGATCTGCAGTTAATGTATCCATGACTCATTCATACCTATGCCAAAGTGGCTCTTTAGCATAAATAGATCTGAATCTCTTTTGTTCTTATCTGCTTTACTTATATACTTATAGACAGCAATGACACTCCCACTCAGTTTTCCTCCTGTTTGTCTAAGCAAGCCACATATCTCCATCTCAGCTAATAAAATGTGGTTTACATTCTCTAGGACAATCTGGTTAATCTTCCCTGAGTTCACAGATATGAAGTGAGCACAGGTATGAAGTGTATGATCTAACTGATAGGACCTGCAGAGAAGTATACTCTTCATCTCTTGCTCTCTTTCTCTATAGGAAGGGATACTCTCTAGATTTAAAGTTTCATTTTTCAATCTCCTCATGCTGTTGGACATATTTCTTGTGTGTCATTCTCTTCCCTGAGCTACACCTTCACTTTCCAAGTATAAAATCCAAGCTTACAAATTTCAAATATACAAATAATTTCTCAGAGATATCCCTGCCAACATGGCACTGCATCTTTTGCATTAATCTACTATTCACATTCAGTTTTGCTGTATTTTATTCTGCTCTTACTCTGTTAACATATTTCTGACTTACCTCACCAGCAAATTTTTATATACTGTGGGTTTTTGCATCATTATTTTTATTTTTGTCTTGAAAGTGTTCATCAGAGCTAATAGTGTTTTTCATCCTTAACATTTTGTTTTTATCAGTGTTGATCAGAGTCTCTATTACTTTTTTGCAACAGATGCCATTTTGCCATGCAAGCGCTCTTACTGATTTAATAAAAAAAATTGCAGAGTAAGTTATCACTTACAGAGAAAGGCTCTGCATTTTACTTAAAATGTACAAAATACAATGTACATCTAGTTTACAGGCTAAATAAGAAGTTATCAAGTACCTGAAGGATTATTCATTTTGTTATGCACTTCTGTTAATAAATCACTCTTTAAATTGCTCTTTGATCAAAATTAATTGATTCTTCTCTATAAATATATATGTAAAAAAGAAATAAAATCTCTGAGACTGTGTTTCCTCTTATGCTGAGTATTTCAAGAAGTATTATTGAACAAGGGACAGAAAAAAGACAGAGGATTTATGATGTGTGTAAATGTGTTAGAAGCTGATGTGAATTCATTTAACCTGAGGCCTCTAACGATAATGTAGTTGAAATAATTTCAATTATTATCATGCTTATTGGATACAGTAAAATACTTTTTTCATTAAAATCTGTGGCTTGCTAAATGAACTAAGTCAGGCATCTTTAAAAAATGGCATTAAAATGAATATACCATCCATTATAAGGAGATACAACATAAGATTCTATTTACATCTTTTTTTTCAGAGTCAAATCCTCATATAAATACTTGTTATGTGTTTCAAGGATTGGCAGAGTTTGTAGAGTATGCAGTAGTGTATGTTGTAAGCATTTAATTCTTTTGTGTACACTTGGAAAGAAAGATGGTGGAAGACACAATTTTCATGGTGGGAATTCCTGTATTTTTTTTACTTACCTGATTTTGCCATCAGAGCAATCCTTTGTTCTGGCTGCTGTTTGAACTTGTGTTCTGCTGCATAATGCAGGTGCCTGAAAGCTGTTAATTTCCCTTGATGGTGGATTTGTTGCTTTTTCTGAACCTTTAGTGTGGTTACCTTGCTCCTTTGGGGTGGGCAGGCACCTCCAGGGCCATCTCGAGGGGCAGCAGGGCACGGCCACACCAGCCAAATGTTCAGCAAATGCCAGGCAGCTGTGGCAGCAGGCAGGTCTGGGGCCAAGTCCAGAGCTCTGCCCGTGGGTCAGAGTCCAAATTTGGTCCAGCAAGTATATGCAAGGTGTAAGCACTGGGGACCGGCTCTGGACGTACCTTGTGGGCAAGCCTCATCTTAAGGCAACTCCTGGACTAGGAGGAGCACTCCTTGCTGGGGCATCTTAGCAGACCTGTTCAGGAGGAGCCTTCACTGTGACTTTTTTAGCAGAGATTCTGCCAACAGCTCTCTCCAAGGCCAGGCACCCACCCAGGCATTATTTAAATTGTCCCTAAACCCAAGCAGACAAATCCCCAGCAGTGGGACAATGTGCTCAGACACCTGACATTCAAAATCACTCTATATATTGACTATCATAGAGGAAATAATATTGTTGAGGAAAAAAAGTGTCCCCAGATGGCTAATGAACTAGAGCTACAGTTATTTTATTCACTGAAATCAGCTGAATGTGATTGCCGTCTGTCACTGAGGCTAAGTGGAGGAATTGGTTCCTGATTAGATATTCTTCTCTCTGAGAGAGGCTCAAAGGAAAAACAATGGAAATGTTTTTTATTTAGCTACCTGTAAACTTTGATTTTCATTATTTCCTTTAACTTTTTGAGACTTTTCTTAGGTTTGTAATAATGTGAGCACATTAATGTTAACTTAGGTCTTGTGGTTCCAGGATTTACTCAAATGTCAGATAGAAACAAAGGAGAGGGAGGCAGACTGATGTGATAAATTTTACTGAAAGTGCCACAGTTCACCACAAACAAAGCAAACAGGAGCCCAAAATAAAAAGAGAGAAACACTCTTACCTTCCTCAGCTTTCTGCTATGAAATGAAGATATTTAAATGGTGCTGAGTCTAGAAAGGGGCTGGGACTGCAAGCAAGGGAACCCTGGCCTTTTCATTCCTTCTGTTTTGAGAGTAAAATAACTTAGTCTTTACTGTTCATAAATAAACAGGACAGCAACAGAGCTCAACTTATTCCTCCTTCTAACAGAAATAAGCTGCAGGACCCTGAATTTCAGGTAAATGCAGAGGTCAACAGAGGCAGCAACTTTTATGCCTCCTGCCTTGGTATCTGCTTGTACTACTGAAAACATTTTCCATGCACTGAATTGAAAGAAATGTAACTGCTTCAAGTCAAAAAATGTTTGATGATTCAACTTTCTCTGCTTCACTGCTGCTTAAGTTTAGGGTTAGAATTGTACAAAAACCCCCATTAAAAAAAAACAAAAAAACACTGGTCCTGTCTTTAAATATTTTCCTTCTCAGGAAAATAGAATTTCTTGGTGAGGACTCTTATAAAAAGTGTAAGTATGAGCACAAGTATACTTTTTTCACAAATTAAAACTCCCCCCAAAGATTCAGGAGGAAAAATATGGATATAAAACTATTTAAATGACAGAATCACAAAGTCACACATATATTAGAATATATGTAATTAAAATAAAAATAAACATTTTCCCCACTGCTAGACAGCAAGAGTACAATATTTTACAAAGTAATTAAATCTCTCTTCTACAAACACTAAAAAATCCAACATACACTCACAAAAATATTACAACAATTTTAATTAAAAGTACAGGAAGATCTCTAAATAAAAGACCCTTTGGATGATTCCTACCAGATAGCAATATCAAGTAATTTTCTCTTGATATTCCTATTATGCATACATGGAGTACACTTTCCTATGAGAAAGGAATTTTGACCATGGTATATTGTTGCTATTATCTTTTGCTCTCTTAACTTTACCCATTTTGAGACTTCAGTGGCTACTATGAAAAAGTTGCTATATTTCCCTTATGGGTTGTCTTGAGTGGATTCAATGTCTCTGGAGAGCATTTCTCTTCACTCACCTTCTCTTCTTTCTTTTTTTTTTTTTTTTTTTTCCCTAATTTGGTTGATTTATGGATAGCCTACCTGGGTGATTTTGAATACCTACCTAGACATGAGCTAAGCAAAACAGGAATTCTGCTGCCAAATGAATGACTTTGGTGAAATCTATCATATTGGGGGCATTAGTATGTATCTTGTCTACCACATGTTTGGTAAGATCTCCTTCTTCATCTTCACTAATATTAAAAACATGTATTAAGAGGAAATCCTTGTCTTGATCAAGCTTCAATTTGGTCTAATTGAAAAGTAATTAGTCTTTAAATATAAAGTTCCAATTTCTGCAGCATTGTTATTATTGTTTGGAGGAAGAAAAAGAACTTATGATGTTCTTGTTCTATAATTGGACTCTTTTCCTAGTATTTATTTCTGTGAGAGACTTTTGTTTTCCTTGACTTCTTGTTCTGTTCTCAAATGTATATGATAATCTCACTTGGCTCTCCCACTGCTACTCTTTTCAAGTGGCTGCAGTTATAAGTAGCTAACCTGCTGAGACATAGTCTATTTAATACCTGGAGCTGTCTTAGGGACCAGACATCCCTACAGAATACAAACAATTGGGAGTGGGCAAGCGCATCTGGAAAAAATAAGGTTCTATTCAAACTTTCAGCAGGTGAGAAAGAGTGATGGGGGATTTTTATGTACAGCAAATACTAATCACTGAAAATGTGTCCAGATTTTGTGTAAACTTGGTGTATTTTGAAAAAGATTCTTCTGAGTGCTCAGTAGTTTTGTTAGTTGTGTTCCTCATAAAATAGGAGATTAGATAAGCGAATCTTGAAAATTATATTTTTTGTGAATAGGCTAACATAAGAAAACATGAAAAGGAAAAATAAGAAAAGGGAATAAGCATTTTGTACCTGAAGTGTCTGACTTTTCTTTTTAAGTTGGCTGCCCACAGCTATGAAAATTTTAAAAATTTTGCTTCCACTTTGAGATCACTCTTCTTGCTCACTTTGAATGCAAGAACCCCTCTTCCTCAGGATCCTTCTTATTAATTACCTATTCTTTGACAATTGAACCAACTAAGGAGGATGATGGGGAGAGATGGAATAGACTAGCTTCCTACCTGGGTCAGACCATATTTCCAGTTAAAGTCAGGGCAGAATTGTCTGTACATAAGTTCTTGCAATTAAAGCATAAGCATGTTAAAGCATTAAAGCATGTTAATAAGTCATTCTTTTCAGTGTTTGATTCCAGTGAAAATTCTGTTCCATTGCACTATGGAGATCAGAATTGCCTCTTTCAACATTTCAAAACCCCTAAATGAAACTCCAATTATCATCAGATCAATTTAAAAGCAATGATGCTTTGAAGATTTTCATTCCTTTTTTTTTCTGTTCTTTCCTGATTGCTGAAGAGTCAAGATAAATTTGAACATGTCTTCAAAACTTTCTCTGTATGTATGAAGCACTGAAGCTTTCAATTTTTTTTAAAAGAAAGCCTGGAGTGTCCATGTGATCTGTAAGAAAAACATTGCAAATGCAGAGGCACAGAGAAGTCAGTCTTCAATTCCTCTCCCAGAGACACTATTTGCCCTAGAGGTGTCACAAACTGATTAAAAGGAAGCAAAAGAAGATAGAAGAGAAGCTTTTCTTTCTAAATAAGAAACCAAAGTGTTCAGAAGGAAAATCTGCCACCCATTAACACATTTAGGCTTAATTACGTTCTTAAAACCCATTGACTTCAACAGTACTCCTCAAGAACTTGTATTTATGCTCATTATGACTTACTCTGAACTGGAATCTGTCTCTCAGGTCCAGGTCACCTAACTTTAGGCACCAGGCTGAAGTTAGCTGCTGTGCCCTCTCTTCATTGCTCAGTAGAATGTGATAACAGATGTTACACACGCCTGTGAAAAATCCATGCGGTTGTATATAATACATATGCAGTCTTATGGTCTCATATATATATTTAGTGGTAGTTTGGAGATGTCATTACAATCACTTAACCACAGGACTGTCCTTTTCTGCATGATTTCTAGAAATGACTGATTCACTGAACTGAGGAAACAGCAGCTTTGTTTGAGGTGCGTTATGGGAGGCACACACTGCTGAAAGGAGAAGTTGGTAAAGGCAACCCAACATATACAGGCTCAGGCAGTGCAACCAAAGGACTAAATTCTTTAGAGTAGGAGGCCCTAGGTGGCAACTGAATGACTTCTTCCAATTTGAAACAGATTCTTTGTTCTGATTGAATTTTTCAGATCAGTATGAGGTACTGGTGTGGTAGAGGAAATGCAAATAATTTCTGCATATCTAGGCATGCACTGATTAACATTAACTTTGTACCACAGAGTGGTGAAATCATGTCAGACATTGTTGTAAGTACCTTAAAGAAAGAGAACCCTGAAAGACAACCAATTTAGAAATAAACTGAGAATTTCTCTGTGTGTCTGAAACAGTTCACAGTTCTCATCCTCTGAAATACACCAAGCCCCTGTTTAGTTCTCTCAGGCCTGGATGCCTCATAGCGTCAGAATTTCCAGACACCTTCCAATGGTGCTCGCTTATCATAAGAATATTGGTTTTGGTTATAGTTTATTGTTATGCTCATCATATGAATAAATATATATTTTAATTTTTTTTTTTATTATGTAAGTATCTGTTCAAAGAGAAAACACTACTTTCTGAAATGTGTACAAAAACTGTCTGTGAGACTATACATGATGCAGGAAAAAAACTTTTAAAGTTTTACAATCTATAACATGACGTGAAATTTCAAAATAAAATATTGAATAATTCACATCTTTTCACATTTCTTAAAAAATGGATCTAAAAAGCACTTGAGACTGCATGAGATTTTCAAATTTTGAAAGCTATATTCTTAGACCATACTTCTGTTGGGTGGAAATATGTGCCAGGTCAAGATTTCTATCACTGTGAGTTGTGCAAGTTTTGAGAAAAAAAAAATCAAAATACTGTACAGATGAGAGAGAAATATGATGCTTATAAAATTCAGACACAAGAAAATCTTCTTGAGCAAAAAAATGGCCTTGAATAAAACTGTAAAATATATTCTGAGGATTAGAGGTAATATGTGGCATTCAAGGACTGGATGGGAATTGGAATAGACATCTCTGAAATATTGCTAAAAATAAATACTCTTTGTACAGTGGTAGAAGATTTTAACTTTCCACATACAAACTGCTGAACAGAGACAATAAAAGTGAATTACATCATCAAGGTATTTCTAGAAATGTTGGCTCAAAGATTTATTCACATAAATTATTACATGAGTAAGAAATGGTGTACGTTAAGGCTATGTTTCTAAAGCACATGAGAATATAAAGACTGACTTTAGAGTACAACCCTGAACTGAATAACATATGTTGGTTTCACTCTATGTAAATTTATGTAGGCATAAAATTAGCTTTTTGTCTATTTTTTTCAGTCTCAAAGGAACAAATAAGCTTTGAAGACCTAAATGGTACAAAACAGAATCTCTAATATGCTGTTGGTTTGGACTTAAAGTTGCAAAAAGTCTTCAGACTTTGCATCTCAAGTAAAGAAGAAAGGTGAGGGTTCTACTTGTAACTGTCCCAAGTGCTGCCTCTCAAAAAACATGAGGAATAACCAGGAGTAGGAAATGAGACAAACCAAGACACCAAATATCTTACAGCTCAGAAAGGAGGTAGTTTAGACTTGCCCCAGGTCGAATAAGGTTAGGTCTTACATTCAAAGTTAGAATAAAGAGAGTTAATTTTTAAAAGTTGTTTAAATGAAAAGAGCACAGTGACAGTTCCTAGAAGCATTTTAGTGATACCTATAATTTTGTGTTATTACCTTTATCATGAAAAATGCTTAGTGCATTCTTGTAAAGATGATATTGAGGGAGATGGACTTCCTCTTTGACCTGTTATATTTTTTGCTGTGTTTCTAAGAAGGAAAATGAGAGTAGAAATCCTAAACAAAACCCATGGTATTGAGGTTCAAAAAGATTTAGTTGTTCCTTCCTGCCATCTTCCCTAGCTGTTTCAGTTAAATAAGAACCATCATATAGATTAAGCAAGTGAACAGAGTGGAAATAATGGACATGTATACTAAATAAGAAAAAAAAATTACCTAAAGCAGAGTAGAAATCTCATTTATGAAACAAATTAATTTCCTGTCATAAAATCGCCATCACAAAATATGGAAAAATTGTTGTGCAAAATCACAAGTCTTGATATAAAGTTTTAAAATTTACTGTTGGTGCTGAATGGTGCTTTATGACTGGAAAATTACCTATTTCAAAACAGGAAGATGTGGAGCAACATCAGCTGCAGTAGACTGATTTCAGCTGTAAGCAAAGCTTTACAATAGATTTGAAGAGCTATTAATAGGCCTGAAATAAATGCTCTAAGAACATAACAGGCTATGAATGATAGATAACACCAGAATAACACAATGTCTCTCTTAAAAAAGAAAATTTTTTTAGACATAGAACTAATGTATCTGCCCTTCACTAGAGTGCTATGGTGGCATTTGAGACAGTAAAAAAGAGAAGCCAGAGAAAAGAGAGAGAGGAAAGTTTAAAGAAGATAAGGATGGGGAAGCTGGTTGTGTCAAAAGCAGAATCATGAATCTAGGGAATTATCCCCCCATGTTCCTAAAGGATAGATTCTGTTTTTTTTCTGTCAGTTTACTAATGATTCAGGCAGAAACCATAGAAGTCTACCAGTTAAACATGAGAATATAACAGTTTGGGCATTAAAAAAAAAAAAAAAAAAGTAGACTTTCACTAAGTACATTCAGTCTGAAAAGAGATGCTTGTAAATATAAAAGTAGTGATGTTCTGCACAGCCATTTATTAAAAGCAAGGAAGATTGATTTAAGTCAGAGAAAGATGAGTTTTCAAAGACCTGCTACATAAAGTGCTTGTCTGCAGTAGCAAACTGTTGTCCTTGGCGACTGAAGAGCTCCTTTCCAGCCTCATGTTCCTAGGCGAAAAGTTAAAAATCAATACAAATCTTGGAGCCTTCTGATAGTCAGATGCTCACTCAAAGAATATTTCAAACCAGTCGAAGCTTCAAAATGTAAAAAATAATGGGAAATCCTTCCAAAGATTGTAAATTGTCTTGCTTTTAAGGTAATTTTTTGTAATTAATTGCAAGGAGCTGCCATCCCTTGGAGTGAAATCCCCCTGAGAGGCCCTGGCTGCAGGCAGCTGCCCTGCCTCTCACTCTAATACACAGAGCTGAACCTTAGCCAAGATAAATCTCTATCAAGCATCCTCAAAGTTCAAGTGTTAACCATTGCTCTGGTGGCTGCTCTACCAGAGTAGCCGTTGGTATGGAAGCGTGTATCTAAAAATAAGTTTATCTAAAATAATTGAAATTTATTTTTGGTCTAGGCTAGTCATTTAGCTTCGGGGAGGGCAGAAAGCTTTTTAAGAGAAGACTCACAGGCAGTAAAGGCAGATCCTCCCCAGTGAGGCCATCCCACTGCCCACAGTGATGAGCAGGGCAGCTGGAGGTAGCCAAGGGCAGCCCCAGCCCAGGGCACTGGGCACCTCCCTGGGAATTAAGATGGACCATGGCTGGACCAGGGTGTCAGCCCATGGGCTGAACCCTTGTGAGCCCCAGCAGACAGCTGTGATGCAGAACAGCTCTGGTAGGGACAAAGAACCAGAGTCTCCCAGGTAAGCAGCTCCAAGATCTCCAAGGTAGGGAAGCACAACTTAATGGGGAAATATCAAAAACTGGTCTCACTGAGCACTCAAATATGATCTTCAATTCTCTGATCAAAATGAGAAATAGTCTACTTTGAAGTCCCTAATAATTAAAAAATACTTGTCAATTTGGTAGCAAATGCATATTCCTTTTTAATTCATGGCAGGGGGCAAAAGGTAACCCTTCTGTGCACCATGGGTAGAGGTGCACCAGATATGAGTCGTTGACCTAGTACAGTTTGATTATTCCCTGCTCTACAAGAAAGGGATCTGTGTTTCTCCAGATACAAATGTGAAATATCATTCATGGTCTGATAATGGTCCTGAAGTTAGAACATTTACAAAATTAGGAATGGTTTTCATGATTTACCATGGGGATTGTATTCCTCTACTATTCAAGTTTGCAAAAGTAATTGGATTATTTAGCTTTAAACTATAAAAACCTAAATTACTGTGGAACAGTAAAGCTACCTGAAAAGCCTGATGGATAATAACTCCTGAAACTTGTTAATGACTGAGATTAGACAATGTGGATAGAAACTTACATAGCAGCAACAAAGGTTTTCAGTTCAGGTGTTCTACAACTGCAGTATTATTCTCCAGATGATTGACCAGTGACTAGTGCACTTACACAAATCATGAACATACACTTGTACAAGAATATTTTTTTCTACCTTATCAATTCACTGTTTTTCTGCTCTGTGTGATGTTTGTTCCCTATCAGAGATATCAGGACATGGCTCCCTCCCCTGGAATATGCTAACTGTTCCTTAGGTTGAAATAAAGATGAAGTTCTGCCTGGAAACTGTCTTTGTTTTGAGGAGATCCCAAATAGCTTGCTAAGCTGCTTTCCATAATACAGCTAAATATTTGTCCAAGTATAATTACCCCTCTACAAACACCCTCCTTTGTATTTTTTATTAAAAGAAACATTACAGGCCTTCAGTACCTGCCATAAAGAAGCAGAAATAGCACATTCCCAGCATTTTTCCTCAACAGATCTCCTTGGAGATTATCACACACTGTCTTGGAGCAGCTTACGTGCACTGAACCCCATGATCCAAGCTTTCCTGTGCATGATGCTTCCTTAGGTAACAGCAGATTGGGTTCACAGCACTCAGTGTTGAAGAACTCTATTTGGGGTTCTGTGTGCTGTGGTTTAATTTTTTTTGCTCAGGAGAAGCTTCAAGAGGTTCAAGGATTGAGCTATGAGTTTAAGATGGGGTGGTTATTTGAAAAATAGTGATGTAGCTGTAGCCTTCTTTGAAGATTTTCATTCATATCCTACAAAACTTATTCATTTTTTACCCTTTATGGTAGCTCTTTAATAGGCAGAGACTCATCAGTCTTAGTCTTAGTCTATGTTTTTAAATGATAAAAAGAGATACCACAGATGAGTTAGAAATTTGATAAAGAAACTGAGATTTCTGTTAAAATATATTTTCCAAATATTCCAATTTCTTATGTGATGTATGTTGTAAAAGCAAGAGAATATTTTCATATCCTGCTTTCAGAGAAAGAGGAAATTGAGAAGTTGATGAATGGAAAAGCTTTAAGTCAACTCATGGTTTTCCTTTCTTAGTATAGCTATTCAATTAAAATGTTCCTCATTATATTTTTCCATCACAAATGCTATTTTATATTAATGTGAGCTGCTACAAATTTTAAATTTGTTTTATTGACAGATACATACATCTGCTGTCACACTGGTCAGCACTATTTTTTATTTTACTCATGCAATTCTTTGGACTTGGATTTCCTCTTGACAAAGAAATGAGGCTTGGTGCTAAAGACTTCTGGCAAGGCTTCCTCATTGATTTAAAACACTGAATTGTATTTCTAGTTCTGGCTCACACTGAGGTTAAGTCAGTTTTGCAGTGGTTAGCAGATACCTGGCATTGTAACTGGAATGAGGAAATGACGACAATTCCAAAGAAGAAGCTGGGTTGCTCAGTTCATCACCAGCTCTCAGAGCCTCCAAAAGGTGGAGCAACACATTTCTCTACATTTCTCCACAGCAGTCTCTGCTTGTCTCCTTCATTCACATTTTTTGACATTTTATTCTGACTCTATTGTGGCAATGTCATCAATGGATTCTTGTTAAGTTGTTGAGGGTTCCAGGCATCGATGATGAGATAAAATCATGGAGTTTTTATGTATTTGGTCAAAGGCAGTTAAGTTAAAAAGAGTTTAAATAGAATAAAGTTACTTAGGTTAGAATTATTATAGAGCCCAAGGGGTATTTTAGCAAACTGCAGCTAATGAACGTGACATAATAGCAATCCCTAATCTGTAGCATTGTGGACTTCAGAAAAAGAAATCCAGATTCCTGACCAGAAATTGTTTCAAGCCTCATTGCTGTTCATTTCAACATGCAGAGCTATACTGGAACTAATCCAATAAAAACTCTAAGAGTTCACCTTCATCCTCCTTTACCCTCAAGGATTTCTCTTTTGGCAGAATCTACTGTGTTCACACGCTGTTTTGCCACAGTTGTTCACTTTGTTCAGATCCTTTGCTAAACTGGAAAGTGTTTCCCCTTCAGAACTGCAAAAATATTTGCTGTTAAAATTCCACTCAGATGTGCTGGTTGAAAACACCTTATTTCACTGTTTACCTTGCCGTACTCAGCCTTCAATTTTTCACTTACATTAGAGAATTACTCTGGGTTTATTCCCCCTTCTAAGCCTGTGCACTCTGGGGAGACCCACATTGCAGAAGCCATGAGTCTTGGTAGCACATTCAGCTCTCTTCATGTATCACAAACAAGTCCATCTGCACCCTTGGCATGAGCTTACTTAAGGATGAGAAACTTGCTCTGCTCCCCAGGATGATTCTGTATCATCAACCTTTCAAGGTCTAAGGCTATATTAGCTTTATTCAGTTTTCTCCTGTAACATAACAGTAATTCCTGCTGAGAAAATCTCCTGGGCAGGTCCTGGGGTCCAGAGCTAGGTCCTCCAGGGAGAAAGTAAGTTTATTCCACAGTATCTCTAAAGACACTGCTAAGCCATCCCATCTCCGGGCTAGCAACACTCATACTGCTGAAAAGAAAGGTAGGGAAATGCAGAGCCTTCCTGCTGAGACACCAGGATAAGCACTGGAGAATGTTTTTAGGTTCTTAGAAACTGTGAAAACTTCTGGAACAGAAATACTATTTCTTTCCTTCTTTCCTTCTTTCCTTCTTTCCTTCTTTCCTTCTTTCCTTCTTTCCTTCTTTCCTTCCTTCCTTCCTTCCTTCCCTTCCTTCCTTCCTCCTGTAGAACAACGGTAAAAAACATGAAAAGTTAAAAAAAATACCATAAAAGTTAAACAAATAGTCTTGGTGGGAGGACAGGAAGCCAGCAGAGGCAGATACCAGACAATACTATTCAGGATGATGAATTGTGTGTCCTCATGTAAAGGAGAGGACAGTACTGGTGAGGGAAAATTTTCAATAAATGAGTTCCCAGTTAAATAGGGCACTGAAAAATAAAATTTTGTGGGGGAAATATAAAAAGTCCAGAAATAAGAAGATGAAAACCGTGTGTTTTAAACTTGCATATTCTGCTATAAATATACAAAAAAAAAAAAAAAAAAAAAAAAAAAAAAAAAAAAAAAGGGAGGAAGATAATTAGAGACACAGTAAGAAATAAGCAGAAACTATATGGTAAATACCACATAAAATTACTGTATTTGATAATATGGAAATAGTGTAATCAAATAAAAAATTTCAATGTTTCAGGAAATGTTGAAACCTTGCTGGATGTTTGAAATCTTCATTTTAAATAGGAAGCATCTAGTACTATGCAATTAGGATGACAATGATTTTATGTGACCTGGTCAGAGCAATCATCAAACCAACAGGCCAAGAAACAGAAGAAGAGCAGAGGAGTCTTGCCCAGTCTCTTGTTGAAAGGGTACATGTCACAACAGAGGGAGATGCTGAGACTAAATTTTTAGACATGACTGGCTGATCTGTAGAGCAACGAGCCAGGACATGCAGGAAGGGATGCAGCTTGTGGCTTGCCCTTGCACAGCACATAATTTTTTTAACTAAAAAGCTCTATATACAGTAGTTAGATCCAGGATTTTTGTAGTCCTGGTGAGCTCCCTGTCACCCAGTCTTCTACCCTACTATTTAATGTCCAAAAGAAGACCACATTAGCATGACAGGACGTGGTTTCATGTTTAAAAAGAAGATACAGTGGAGACCCCACAGTGTTTACATGATGTGCAAAATGCATTAAATAGACAACATATAAGATAGTCACAGAAAATTCATATTACTTAAGATGTTAGAAAGACCCAGAAAGAACTCAAGACAGAAATAAGATGACATCCTAAACAAGTTCTGATAACAAAAGGTAACAGACTACACAATTTCCTTTGTCAAGAACTCACCAAGTACTGTTACAGAAATAACTCAAATGAATTAAAAGGAACATTCTAGCATGATTAAATACAGGAAGCCAGAGCAGTAATAAATGCTTTTCACAGTACAGGGAAAAACTGAGCTACCATTCCCCACTGGAAACAGAGATCCCCACTGAAACTGTTCAGTATATTCACAGATGATCTGTAAACAAGAGAAAATAATTAGGTGACAGTTTGCTGATATTAGAAAGTTTTAAAAACACATGTCATGAGGAGAATTAACTAACAAAGGCTGCAGAACCTTTCAAAAAACCTTTCATTATCAAAGATAATGAGTCACAGTGTATTAAAATGCTGAATAAAATACAATAAAAATAAGCAGAAAATTATACTCTTATCTCAATGCTTACTAACATTGAAAAAGAAATAGAATGCTATTAGAAAAATACTGGGGGGAAAGTAGAAAATAAAAACAGCAATCCTGCTGTGTAGTCTTATTACATTCAGCACTTTCCATTCCATTTGTATCTCTTCTACTCTGCTCAGAGATGATTTGGTAAAATTGGAAAATATGTCAGTTACAGGCTGTGTCCCTTGGGGTCTGTATTGTGATGAGTATTATTTAACATCTTTGTTAGGGCCCTGGATGGTGGGATTGAATGCACTCTCAGCAAGTTTTCAAATGACACCAAGCTGAGTGGTGCTGCTGGCAGGTCCTCTGGAGCATGGGGTGCCATTCAGAGGGATTAAGTTCAACAGGACCAAGTGCAAAGTCCTATGCTCGGTTTGGGGCAACCACAAATACGGATATAGGCTGAGCAATGAGCAAGAGCAGAACAAATTCTTTACTGTGAAGGCAGTGAGGCGCTGAAACAGTTTTCCCTAAGAAAGTGTGGATACTTTGTCCCTGGAAGTGTTGAAGGCTTGGGCTTTGAGCACCCTGGTCTAGTGAAAGGTGTCCCTGCCCATGGCACAGAGGGGTTGAACTTGATCATCCTTAAAAGTATCTTGGAATCTAAATGATTCCATAATTCTGTGAGTCTATGATACATGTTAAGTGAGTAGCTAGCTATATTAAGAAAGAAAAGCAATGAGTCAACCTAATACATTTCTATTCATCAGCTGTTCAATTTCCTCTGTCTCTGAAAACAGGATATGAAAATATTCTCTTGCTTTTATTGCTTACATCACATCACATCACTTGATGTCAGACTTAGGAAACAGGCCAAGGCTGGTTATATTTACTAGTAAAAATGTGGCCTGGATTGGATCTGGAACTTATTGGGCTGTTTGACCTCAACTTGCATAACACAGTCTTGTTACTACCAAAACCTTACAAGATAAGATGCCAAGGAACTTTCTTTAAAATTTAATTTTAATTTTGGAGATATCATAAAAATAGTGCTTTACATTTACATGTTCCTGATATTTTCCTTGAAGTTTTCAGCAGGAAAGGAAGGTATGGGAGAGGAGAGAAGGGAAAGACATCCTAAGATTTCTGTGGAAAATTTGGAAAGAAGTCCATGAAAATTAATTCCTTCAAATAGAGGCATTACTGTCACACACAAGAAGAAGAAATCGGTTCAGCTGTAAGCATATCCTTGTCCTGGAAAAGTTCCAGTTCTTGAAGAAACTCAGGATTTACCCATAACTCTTGGATATAATTAAATTCTTAAGTCAATATGGGTTTATCCACTGTCTTTAAGTCTTCAAGGTAAATGCCCAAAATGTTAAAGTAATTTTCTCAATTTTTTACTAGTGTTACTTTCTTTGTCACATTTTCCATCTGACACCAATTATCCTGTCCCAGTTAGACTCTTTGCTTTTTGTTTTAAAATTTTAGGTGTAACCCTGGCCTAGCCTCTTTCTGAGAGGTGGGCAGGCTAAAGAGTATTCTTCTGGAACTATTGTCTAAATTTAGTATGAATTCACATTTTTTATCGCACCTTTTGCAGATACACCTTTAAAATTCTGAAGTAAGTCAAAGCGCGTGCAGGTTCATCCATTTTTTATAGTAGGTGGAAAATTGACATTATCTTCAATGTAATAAAGTATATTTAGTATAAAACTCATGATTATTACTACTCTGGAATTTATAAGTATACAGGTTTAGTTGTAAACTTGCAATAATTGAGCTCATATGCAGAAAATAAAATCACAATGACTGCTTGCACAAAGCATAGAGAAGAAATTTGCATCAGAGATGTTCCTGAAGCCATTCTGGAACTATTTTTATATGTATACTACTTTAAATACTGTTTTCTATGGCCACTAAATAAATGAAACAAGATGAGAACAATATCACACACTCCTCCACAGAAAGTGCAAACACATAATATGAAATATTTGCTAGAAGTGCAAAATATATACCTCACCTCAGAAATTATTCTAGAATCTACAAAAATTATCAGTTACTTAAAAAAAATCATAGTTATCTGGTGAATACATAAATGTTGCAATTATATTAAAGATTTGGAGAAATTTTATCAATGCTATTTTCCCCATTGTCTTCTACATTTATGTAAACTTTTTCTTCTATGACCAATGTTCTATAGTAACATTATCCTTCATAGTTGAGAAAACCATTTGATAATGGATGCATTAACTAAGCTCCTAGGTTTGTACCTAGCCAAAGTACTGAGGTCTACCGGCTCTTCTTTCCTTGACACCCATACAAGAGGACAGTGATTTGCTGTAAGACAATAATAGCTGAATTCATCTTCCATTTGTTGACCCAAAGTCATTCCACTGCTGACCTCCCAAGGCTACAGTAAATAAAATCACACAATCCCACTCAAACACTTAAGCCCTTCATACATGCTGGCAAGTCTTCAGTGGAGTTGTAGCTTTGTAATAGGCACTAGACACTGGCCTGCAAGTGCTTTTGTTCTGTCTGCAATTTCAGTGAACATGTACAAATGTCAAAAGAAATAAAAACGTGGTCACTTTTAACAGTGCTGATGTTGTCTCATACCCTTTATATTGGTTAAAGTACCTCTCATTGTTTGCCTTTCTCAGAAGAATATTTTTCCCATTTAGTATTTGCATTTAAAGAGCACATGATTCCTTGATACATTCCTCCAACCCCCAAAGTTTGTACATTCCACAATTAATTTTGATGTCATCAAAAAGTCCATTTGATCAGTAAAAGACAAGGTAAAACCCCACAGGCCTATTCACACCTGTGAGCTACACCAGAGATCAGCAGTGACTCGTGCTTCCCATCTCAGATGTGTGTACCACCCCACTGAGAAAGTCTGGGGACCTAGCAGAGCAAGCTTGGAAAACCTGACTAAAACCGCCAAGCTCTGGTATTTGGTTAGAAGCTTACATGCCTCTGGTACCTGTTTGTCATCTTACATGCCACAGTTCTTTTTATGAAAGGGAAATCAGTTTTATTGTGGGGGAAACCCTCCTGCCCAGGTAGTGTCCATTTAACCTCCATCTCTGTCTGTGTTGCCTAATCTCCATTTTGGGATCTCCCATCCCAGAAGTGTCCAACACTGCTGAACTTGGATGTCATTGTGCAGTTCAGTTGCAAGAGAACTCTACTAAACTTTCATGCTCTGGGTAGCCTAATAAAAATATTATTAACTGTCACAGCTATTATTAAGAGGTTCTGAGCATTTAATTTCATCTGAGACTGAGATCACTGCTGAATATTGTTTTGGTTTATGCCAATAACTGTTTAAGTTTGCACATCTACTAAGGAACACAGTTACTGATCCAGTTCACACTAAAGTAATTGGAAATCTATTCATCAGCTTCAGTAGGAGTAAAATCAGTTCAAAAATGAAGACCAGTAATAGACAAGGACAACATTCCATTCTTAAATTGATATTCTATAGTCAGAGATGTTGTTTCTGAACATCTTTCTTCTTGCCTGTAGACTGCTACCTTTCATTATAAGATCCAGTGTCTGAGATATAGCTTAATAAACTTGTTGTTGGAGGGAATTTGAAGATATTTTATGGAAAAATTTTGAGATGTTATTTTATCTTTTATTTTTCTGTACTGATATGCTAATTCCTATAATGAAATATCATGACATCTTCATATAATTAGCAAAACTAAAAATATTTCAAAAATTAAGAGTACAGCTATATAAACTATATATGCTATTACAATCACTGCTATTAAAATAAGATGGCTTTTTAAAAGTGCATAGTTATGTGTTTTTCAAATTTAGCTATCTCATTTCTCTGAAATGTTTAATGCAGAATAACTGCTTTGCTTCCTGTACTTCAGATATTTTGCTGTGCTGAAATACTGGCTTTGTTGTGCTGTACAAGTCAACAAGTTGTGTATTTGTGTATGTTATCTGTGTTCTTATCAATAATCACAGTTTCATCCTGACTAATGTGATTTCAAAAAATACATGAACCCCATGATCTTTGTTTTAACGAATTACTGGGATTTCTGTGAATTAACTTTCTAATCTTGGTTCTAAAATACAGTTTTGTGACTAGATCAATATTAAATCCCAGTGGCAATTAATCACGTACAGAATGTATCCCTTAAAGGAGACATATAATCCTTTTCTATCCAATGGAAAATACACTCTTTGGGACAGGATTTGGAGTCTGACCAAGCTGCACATGGTGCAGGAGGGATTGTTTACTAGTGTTGATAAGACACTCTTCTTAGATCTTCTTAATACATACATGTAGGGCAAAGTTTAGAATGCCTGGAAATCTTAATGCAAATTTCTAATTATTCAAATGCCCATCTTTACCAGTACTTATATTGAAATTAGTACTTTTTCCTAAAACATAAAAATATAACTAAATTCTGATGGGGTTATTTTGTTTTCTACTTTGAAATACATACATGCATATTTGCTTAACTTTAGCTTTAACCTGCAGTTTTAAAAAAATTATTTTTCTGCCAGCAATATACTGAGTTTGAAAAGGTCCATAGGGTAATACAAATGTATGGTGGTGATAAGCAGTAATTTCACAGTTAACTGATCATGATGCTACACGATGCAGTGCACCCTCTTAATCTTTCCTTACTCTTACTTTTTTTTTTTTTTTTTAGCCTAATTAGTATTGCTTGGTAGTTTTATACAAAGTAATGAACCAAAGAAGTAGCATGGCAGTGAAAGTGTCTGGCCAAGATTTCCCAGCTGTGGTCATGATCTTGGTCTAGTCAGGGGGATAAGAGGATGTGTTCTTCTGAACTGAATCTAACACATCCCCAACATCTTATGCGTCAGGTCTTGAGATGCAGGATCACTTACTTTACATTCTCACAGGGAAATTTAAGGTAAAATTTTTTATTTCATTATTGTAATTGCCTAGGACTATGCATCCTGACAGACACCACAGCAAAGCTCACAAAAGGTTACTCATTACACTTCTGTAATGTTGATCTTTGCATTCATCTGTATCTATCTCAAATCTCAGAATGATCTGAAATGAATCTTCATATGTCTGCATTTTTTTCAAGTTAAAAAATGTGTGATTTCATTTCTGAAAGCGAATTGATTGGTGCTAAGTAAAATTTCTGAATGTGGTAGCATCATTGACAGCAAGGCATGGGGAAGGATGCTTCAGAAAAAGCCCAGTAAAGACTGACTGTAAACAACTGAAATGAGTGCGAGTGTCACAAATTTATTTATTAGGCTTTAGATCACACCAATTCAAAAGGCTGGGGAAATGTTATATACTTTCTCTTATAATAAAGGAAAACATGGCCAAGGAAGCACAGAGCAGGTCAAAACCTACTGACCTTCCTTTCTAGTCTATATTTAGGTGAATGTTCTACAAACTGCCCATCAGTTCTTTAACTTCTAAAATTATCTTTGCACAGACCTTTATAGACAATGTTCTCAGTTCTTTGCAAAAGTGCCAAACCAGACCTCTATCTGAGTAGTTTTATAGCATCAGGATTTCCTTGATAGAGCTGATTTTTGATACTTTTATTCAAACCATCATTATCTTTTTCTCTGGGTAGATTTTTTGCTAGTTTCACTGTTCTTAATCTCAAAAGTATACCATTCCTTTTCTATATCTGCTTAAGGGACATAAATCCTTTATAACAGTATAATCTCACTCTGAAAAGCAATTTGCATTTTACATGAAAAACAACCTGATCTTAACTACACCATCCCATTAATACTTTCTCTTTGCCTATAATACTTTGAATGAAATAGAAATAATTTATTATAGTAAAGTGGATGAGTTTTAAAGCTCAAGAAGAAGTAAGCCAGAGATAGCAGTGTCTCAAATATGTTTTGCCTGATCTCAGGTGATCTTGGGATGGAAAACCCCTTCTCTGGCTTAGGGTACAACTTGGGCCTGTATTTTCCTCTGATCAGCTGGGCGAGGTGTCTACCAAAATGTGAATACCAACTACATATTAAACAAAGAAAAGTTTTCTGTTTCCAGTCCCCCAAGGGATTTTGAAACAATTTTATTCTCTATTATTCTAAAATTATTGCAAACTGTTTAATTTCACTTCCGTTAAGTAAGAAGCCATGAAATGGACTGTTCTGCAAATAAACCTCTGTATTGCATTGTGCAGGTTGCTCTAGTTAGGAATTTAAATATTTTTGGAGACTTACACTGTTGTCACTAATTGTATTTCTATTTGGCCCAGTGCATGTAGGAGCAGAATCTACACAGAATTTTCAGGATAAGATACATAGTGAAGTTCTGTGAGTGAGATAACCCAGATGTTATTATTTCTGTTGAATTACACACAAACAAGGTTTTAACTCAAATAGGCGTGGGCCCAACCTAAGATTTGAAATGGGATTAATTTGTCCTGAGAATGTCTGACCTGTCTATGATATGTTCTCTTTTCAGTCTGTGGAAAGAAGCAGAGGCCCTATAAGACGTGTTCATTTTCCAGTAAAGAATTTCTGAAGCAGATTGACTGATTGGCCTGTTGGGGTTGTCTATCTGCCTCTACTCATTATGAAGGGTAATTATCTCAGAAAACCAACCTGGACATAGGGTGAGCAATCATGGCAACTGAATGTTAAGTCTCATGACATTTTAGATTCTGTAGGATAAACAAGGTGTCCATGTGGGTATGACAGATATGGCACAGAATTTTCAAATATTGACCTTTCTAAGTTCCTTTCTTTAAAAGGTATACTTTTAAAAGGTATACTTTTAAAGAAAGTATTTAAAAGAAACGTTTATACTTCAGTGACTTTTGAAGAGGGTCTTAATTGAGGTTAGAAGCCAGATTGATATGCATGTTTGGAGAACTGTTCAAACATAACAATCTAATATGGTGGATATGAGAAATCAGCTTGCTGAAATTTGGCTTGGGGAAGTAAGCTGACATAATGACTGCAGAGTCACCACTCATACCCTGTTGTCCTAAAGTTGCTGTCTTCTGTGCAAGTAAAAAAAAACATTGCTACATTCATCTTACTGGCATTTGTAGAACAGGTAGATGGAGAATGTGTCAAGTCAGAGAAAGCGTCAGCATCTTTGATGCTGATGAACCAGCAAGAAGGAAAATGACATGTAGTAAGATTTATTCTGAAGTTACAAACTTCTCAAAACAAAACAAAAAAAAAAAAAATGAAGTTGGGAAGTCAGAGGTTGATAAAACACCCTTAAGTAACCAGAAAATTTTGCTTTTCCTTTTTTTATTGCTGTTAGTGATGGCACAGCTTCATGGTATTATTCCCAGAATTCATGTGGAACAGAAAAGCTGCATTTTCTGGGAAACCAATCCTGACTATCACAAACTAATCTAGCAAAGTAAATGCTGCTATTCAGGGGCAACTAAAAGCAGAGTGAGGCTCATTAAGCAGTAAATAAGACTAAAATTTTACATTCATACAGCGCAGTTTTTAATGCAAGCAACAGGTAGGGAATATCACTATTTAGCAAACAGGAACTGACAGCTGGGACCAAATCTTGAAGAGGGCTGAATTGCATAGAGATTACACAGTGCAATGCTTTGCAATGCAGACAGGTCTGTGATCTGTGTCCTTTGTGATTTGCCTCATGGGCAGAATTTTGTACCTTGATATGGGAAGCCAAAATAAACGACCACGGTCTATTCTGGCACGGAGTAAGGCCTGGGTGTCAAGGATCAGTGCAGAGCATTTTTGACATTTAGAAAGTGCTCAGTAAGTTAACTTCTTCCAGGTGGCCTCATACTGCACATGGCCAGCATATCTATAATGAGTGAGCTGCAAACCCAATGCCTCCCAAAACCGCATTGGATCTGACGTGTTCCCATCCCAGAGTGCAGTCCAACATTTTCTGCTGTTACACAGGTCCAGTGTTCCCCACTGAGCACTCATGCTGCTGTTGCTGGAGGGCCACACTGCTCCTGAAGAGCAGGAGCAGCACGCTGCTGGACATCTGGAACAAATATCAGTTTCTTGAACCGCTCACAGATGAGATTTCTGGGTTGCAAAAGAAGTCATGTCTGAGAAAATATTCATATATATTTTAATATTTCTCTTACTGTTAGGTAGAGATTACTGGACTGTTAAGAGTTCATTTTAGAAATTCAAGGCTCAAAAGGAAAGAAGCAGAAGAAAACTCTTGATTCCCCAGCTAGGAATAAGGACATTCACCCAGGCGGGACCTGTGTGAGACAGTCACCAACCGTTTCAAGATATTGCAAATAGGTGTATGGTTTTTTTTTTTTTTTTTCCTCAGTCATAAAAAGCTCACAGTTCCAAGGCAGATAACTATCCTTTTTCAGCTGACTGTACTTGTTCTCTCTGTTTCTGATTATAGAATTATTGATTTATTTTCCCCCAGGCAATGTTGAATCTTGAACAGGAGGGGAAAAGGATTCCTGCACTCATTCTAAGCTATAAGTATCTTCCTAGGGCAGTGGGGATAAGAAACCAAGGTTTAAACTCCTCAATCTGACAAGGGAAAAGAAACAGGCTCCCACCTCCTGCCAATCAAGACCTCAGATGTTGGAAGCAACAAGGCCAAGATGCTCAGGTGACACTCGAACATACCTTAAAATAAGTGAGCAATGCTAGCAAAACAATCAGTAGAGAACTATTGGAGGAAGTCCCAAGGGAAAGCATGCTGTCCTCATTGGGAGTCCCCCACTGGTGAGCACCAGAGAGCTGAAGTGAAGGTGGCTGGGCAAAGACAGATGCAGGGTTGTCTTCCCCTCCTGAGCCCACTTCTTCCCCATTTGACCTTATGATCACAAGTCTCAGGCAGAACACTTTGCTTTTCCATGTGTCCTGTCTAGGCTATTTGACTGGTATTCTGTCAATCACACACTCTCCTACTCCCAATCTCACGTCCTTCCCTAGGGGTTAGTTAAATGTGTCTCCTTACTGAATGAATCCCTCTTAAGCTTCCACCTCAGAGTCTTTGATACCAGGCTGCTATCCAGGTACTTGAAAGTTAGACATTGGAGCATCTAATTAGCAAGTGGTCAGACAGCTTCATGGCATCTATTTATAGGTGTCTCTTGGTAATAGTTATCTCTTGGTAATAATGAGTGACGCGCCTGATGTTTCAGAGGGGAGTAATTCTGCAGATGCCTGCAGAGCAAGCTGTTAGAAATCAAACAGGATATATGTCCACAATGGGGTGGAGGTTTAAAGTCTGTAAAGTAAGATTATATGGGATCAAAATTCTCATTTAGATGCTTCATCTTTTCTGTGATTATAGCCCACACTGAAGGACTTACCAGTCTTATGGGATACACCCACTGCGGATTAAGTGGTGATAATGCAAATGTTTAATGTATGTAAGATGCTTCTGACACATAACATCTGGTTTATTTTCTGTATATGGGCATTCAGGTACTTTAAAACACTTAGGTTCACTTGATTAAAAATGAGTGAAGCTAGAGACAGAACTCAATAATCTTACTCTATGAAGCCTTTCAAATGTTTTATACCTCAATAAAGCATCTAAAAGAAAACAAGAAATCATCCCAATTTTTAATTGGTTTGTCTTTAGGATAGTGGTATGCTGTTCTCTGCTCCATGTCTGAATTTTTTTCTTTCAAATTAAGGCCTTTATTTCACAGATAAAATTTCCCTACCATTCCCTATCCTCCCTTTAAACTCAGAGGAGAGACACAGATGCCCAGAAGGGTGATTCATACATTTCTGAAATAATTTTCTAAGATTCCTGAAGTTAAGGTCTCTGTGCAGTTGTCACTTCCTCTAAATGACTATGGAGAAGATCTGTACAATTAACACAAGCTACACATCAAGCTTTTATATGACCCAGCTTGGATGCAATTAAACTTGCCCTATGCCTTATTCCCTTTTCCTCTTCTTAATACTTCCCTTTTTCATTTCACATCCAATCTTCTCCCTGGGTCTATTCTGCCTTCATTTTGTATATGATGTATTCCATATATTTTAAACCCATTTTAAATCAATAAGAACTGATGGCATTCAGCAAAGTTAGCCTGAAGTCAATGAAATTGACTGTGTGAGTCAATCTGAGCACAAGCAACAGTGTTTGTCAGAGAAGGTTCCTTACTTATTTGTCCAGCACAAACAAGCTAGTAAGTGCAAATCAGCATCTTTTCAGGATTGATTTTATGCCTCAAACTGGTAATATTTACATGTCTCAATTTTCTCATGAAAATGACTTCTTGTACAAGAGGGTTATCTCTCACTGTTCCTTAAATGCACAATAAAAACATGCAAACAAAAAGAAAAAATGAAGAATATTTTTAAAAGCCCAAACCTGCGGAGTTCAAGCTGAGTGTGCTATCTAACTGCCACTATGCTTATGTTAACCAGTTTTCTTCTGCTTCTTTAGCAGAAGGGAAGAAAATGACATGGGGCAGAACAATTTCCTGTATTTAATCAGTTTGTACCTATATAAAAGGCTCTTTTCCCCTTGTCTTTTTGGATGTTAGAAAGAGGTTGCTATGATGTGAGACATTTAAGTCTGCTCATCTTAGAAAAGCCTTTTTGCTGTTGGTTATGTTTAGCATATTGCTGGGTTTCCTGCTGTGGTCAGTTCAGTCCAGACCAATATTACCTCTGACATCTCCTCTGCTCACAATATGACCCCCAGTCATTGAAGTGGAAGATGTGCCACTGCAACCTACAAGTTATCATGGCAAGTCATTGTGGCAGCTGAGAAAGGTTTTCTTTTTGTTAATTGTATAATTGTAGTCCATCCTTTACTAGTGTGTGATGTAAGGAAATGCCTGTGGATCTCAGCCTGACCATTAAACAGCCTGACAGAAAACTGACAGCAAGATCTGTGGGATGCCATGGAGTGGCTGGCTAACTAGGAGGTGCTGTGACCTTACACATTGGTTTTACTGAGAAGAGCCTCTCATTTCTCATGCTCACCCAAGGCTGGTACCAGGCCTTGAACACAGAACAGCTGTCTCAGATGTAGTCAGGAAATGCTCAGTAGTGCTCAACCTTTAAAGAGGCAATTAATTCCATCCCATTACCATTAGAATGCCAGCTTTTCATTTAGTAATACTACTCTGGCCTGTTCCCTAACATGCCTAAAATAGGGAAATATATAACGAGAAGAAAGCCTGTCTGCCTTTTCCCCAGCCAAAAAACAAAGGATCGTGATGTCAGACAGTCACAAACCCAGAGGTTTATGAGTAACCTGTTCTCACTGTAGAATTCAGACTGATCGTGCATATTGGAGAAAATTGAGGCACTGTTGAGGGGAATAACAGAATATTTGCAAACAAAAAATGAGATGGGAAAAGCATTTCCCCAGTATTGGCTCCTAATTAAACACCTAAATAACACTCACTTTTTTGCATTTCAAGACCTTTGGGAAGCTCAGACCTGACTATCTCAGGTGATGTTTTCCCATGGGCTCAATTCTTTAACAGCAAAGAAAAGCATGGAAAGAACATATCAACACAAGTTTGCACAACAGCTTTCCAGATTATACAAAAAGGCCCTTTAAATTCTGTAAATAAATATACATGAATACATTTCTATAGATGGACAGTTATACTACAAAAATTGCTAAAGCAGACAGAGCATGCCTTTCAATATAAGGAGTTTATCATAAGGGAAAAAAAAACCCTCCTTTTTGGTAGTCATTCATGCTATATTATACAGATGACAATGAAGTTTGGCCTTACTTGTCAAAACAATCAAGACAGAAAGTGAAAAGCCTAAACAAAATTTGGAGCAACTTTAGAAATCTGCACAGAGTCACAGGAAAAGAGAAAAAGAGACACTGCCATAACAGCTGTCATGGGGAAACAGTAATTGATGCTTTGTGTAATGGAACACAAACCTCATACTAAGTAATAAGTACTCAGTCATCATGCCACTAATTACTCAAACTTCATTATAAAGAACACCAGGGCCACAATTAAATATTGTATATTATCCCTCATTCTAATTACATAGCTCTTTTAGTTGCACTGTAAAAGCAAGACATTATTTAATTATTTTCATTTAATGCATTTTAAAACAATATTTAAAACCTCATTCAACACCATAGGGATTTCAACTAATCATTAAAATCCCTATTCATGTGTACAGTAGCAGTTCTGTAGCCACATAAAGTTGGCATCCATTTCAAATTCATTTATAAAAATCAAACTTGGAAATCCACAGGCTTAAAAGGTCCTGACTCTGGCTGCCAGAGCCTTAATGGGGATTCACAGATGTAAGCCAGCCTTAATTATATCCCTAAAGTGTAAAATATCAGGTGTAAATCCTGGCCTCTTCTCTCACAAGTTTTCAGAAAAAGTATGTTCCTTGGAGAATTCTGCTGGGACACTGCATCTGCTACATCTGCATCTGCATCTGGTTACTAAGACTTCCTCTGGGGAAGGCAGAGACTATGGTCTGACAGGCCCCATTGCTACAGGTATAGGCCTAAGAATGTTTTATTCACTACTGAGTGCAAGGAACACTGATGAGACGGACAAGTGAGAGGCAGCTGATAGAGATGATATTGCTGTTGTTCAGTCTTCTGAAGTGCTCAGAAACACAGTGTTGTTTGTGGTCCTTGAGAACACACCAGGGCATTCCCAGGCTATTCTTCCCAAGAAGATGAGTGGGTTCATAAATGAGATCACAGCATCAGAGATAAGCCCTGTGTATTGAGGGGCTCAAGTGTCTAAGATGAGAGGACAAAAAATTTGATGGCCTACTTCAGCTTCCTTTTTCTTTCTGATGAAACTGGAGATTCAGAAAAAGCTGCTAGTATGGCTGTGTCTTATCTGAGTAAGAAAGATTCAGCAGAACTTCAATTTTGGAGAGTTTTTGGATATTTCACTGCAGTTGTGACATGGCAGCCAATATTTTTTCAGCTATCCCAAACACTGTGGTCTACAGAAAATACAAGACTATCTATCTTGACATTTAGAGATGGCAAGTCTAGTCTAAAAGAAGTAGACTGTGTATTTAATCAAACAAAGGTTATTTAATGGTGTCATCTTTTTTAGACTACTTGCTTTCATTAGCTATGACCATATGGAGCTCACAGATGGCAAATAAAACAGTGATGTCCTGTTCAAATAAGAAGGAGGCAAGAACAGTAAATAAAATGCTGGCAAAATCAAGATGAATGATGCATGTGATATATATGTCATAGAGTACCCAAAATGTCATGTAACAGTTGAGTCTGGAGTGGTTTTAGGTCTGAACATCAGGAGCCTTTAGACTGACATGAGAGAATAACCTTAGAGATTAATATTAGGGAAAGGAGAATAACTATTTAAATCCTTGGAAATGTGAAAACGAAGGCTTCTCTCCACTCACCAGCTCTATTTCCACTTTTGTTCTTCCATGCTGGGTTCTCTCTTTTATTCCTTGCCTGAAGGTACTGTCATGGTTACTTTCTCTGGTTCTTTTTCTTTCATCTCTTGCAAGGGAGAGTATTTCATTGCATTCACTTTTGCATCTAGCTCAATAAGGAGACTTTCTGTGAGCAGCAGGGCCCCTCATTTCAGTTTAAACCCAGAGATACTGTTCCCAGTGAAAGACTGGCTATACACTAGCTGGGAGGACATTTTGAGGACCATGAACCTGAAGTACAGTTCTTGCTCACTAAACTTGGATAGCTATTTACCCTTGTCTCCAAAGTTTTACCAAAACCTGGTTATCAAGTTATATTGCCTGATGCATGTGAAGTTGGGGCAAAGCATGGGTGCTCTGGTGGTGGGCTGAAATGCCAGAGGCAGTGAATAAATTCAGCTCACAACTTCCACCAGCTGACAGGTATTTCTGCTGTTCACCACTTCCACATTGAGGCCACTGATCTTCATTTCTTCTAAAGCAAAGGCAAGCAGGGGAACTTAACTGTAATTACTTACTGGCATGGATGGTTCCAATTTACCCCTTTGGACAGCAACAGACTGTAAGTGACTCTCCAACACAGGAAACAATTTCCCGGGGTAGGTGGCAGCAAACAGAACTTCTTTTGCAAGAATCCAGCTCCTACTGCCTTGTACCTGAAATGTGCCTAAATATAAAAATGAGCTGACAATCTGAAGGTTCACTACATCAGCCTCTGGCCAGAATAAGTAATATAAACAGTCCCTAAGGCAGGTGGGCCTTTGACTGATTCATGGTGATGCTTTATTCAGAAGAAGAATTTACACACAGACCTTATATAATTAATATGGGACATTTTTGAGCATAAGTCCTATGAAGAGTCGTTGAGGGAGCTGGAAACTTTTAGCCTGGAGAAGAGGAAGCTCAGGGGAGACCTTATCGCTCTCTACAATTACACAAAAGAAGGTTGTAGTAAAATGGGGATTGACCTCTTCTCCCAGGCAACAAGGAATACAACAGGAGAAATGACCTGAAGTTGAGCCAGGTGGGGTTCAAGTTGGATATTAGGAAAAAATTTCTTCCCTGAAAGCTTAGAAGTGACACTTTGCGATATAGTATAGTGGGCATGGTGGTATTCAATCACACATTTGACTTAATAATCTTGGAAGTGGTTTCCATCTTTAATGATTCCGTAATTCTAGTCTATGATTGTGGTGCTGACTCAGACCCCTGTGGAGATGACAGATATTTTGGGAAGTTAACAGAGATTAAGTTATTCTTGCTCAGAGAAGGTCAGTTGCATCTATTTTCTCTTTTGACTCAGACATCTCCAGCTAGCCTAACTTGAAGCAAACTAGGCAGACCTAGACACAAGAGCATTTTATTTGTTCTTATACTTTAATACAAAATTTTAAAATACTGAAAAAATAGAACTCAAGAATGTGTTTCATCTCAATTTCCCAACTGGATGACAATAACATTTGGTCACTGTTTGGCTATTTCTTTCTGAGGTGAGAACAGAGGATTGAAAATATTCATTTCAGGCAGGTAAGGATAATGAGAGCTAATATATTAAAGGATACACTCAGGAAGACAGACAGAAGACTAGGGAACAATTCTGCATTTCCAGAAACAAGAAAAAAAGTTATTATTTTTTGCTGATTTTTCTGTATTAAACTATTGTAGGATGTTGGTTGATTTCCTGTTTTACCTAGATAGCAGTCTTTTTTAAATGGGGATCACATTCTGGTTTTCTCTTAGTGCAGTTCTGTGTACTCTAAAAATGCTGGGCTGATATGTCCATAGGCACTGTAACAATACATACAATTGGAATGGTGCTTTCAACTTTATGATTCATTCTGATAGGAATATTGGGTGGACAAAATTAGTAAAATAAGCGTGAATATTGTAGGAATGCCAAAATGCTATATTTAACTAAAGGTGTCTAATAATTTTTGAGTATTCTGACAGACAAGTGAAAGGTTTACATTTTTAAGAAATTATTAAAAGCAAACAGGCTTAGCCAAGGAGATCAAAAGTGTGAGATGCCAGGAATGTTTCTTTTCACTGTAGCCCACTAATTCTCTTGGAGCTGGAATTATGCAAGGTTTTCTTGGCATTCTTTAAGATATTCAGTGTTCTAATTAATTCTCCATTCAAAAGCATGAGCATGCACAATGGTGGGATACATTAACACTATACCATTTAATACTTACTCAAAAACTGGTTATGGTCTGAATAAAGAAAAGATCAGTTATAGAAAAAACATACACAGAGAGATGTGGCATTAGCAATTACAGGCCAGATCTAGAAAATTTTTAAGTGCACTTTATATCCAAAGTCCAAAATCAAAGCCTCAAATTCTCTCAGTCATAAACTGCTTTACACCAAGTCTCTAAACGCCAGTAGTTCTTCACTTCAAATCAGAAAATTGCCTGAAGTATCCCTTCTTTATGTATGTACAGATCTACCTGGTCCTAATAGTTTTCATTTCTTGTAATCCGTCTTGGTACCTAGAAACTAGTTGGAGACACGTAGTGTAGGTGTAGCAATGGATGGCAGCATGTATAATGTTCTTACTAAAATAAAATAATCATAAAATAATTTAGGTTGGAAAAGACCTTTAAGATCATCACTCCCAACTTTTAACATAGTACTGCCAAGTCCATCACTTAACCATGTTCCTAAATACCACATATATGTATCTCTAAACACCTCACCAAGGTATATAAAGACTCCACCACCTCCCTGGGTAGCCTGGTCCAATGCTTGACAACAATTGCAGCAAATAAACTTTTCCTTATAGTCAATCTAACCTTCTCCTGGAACAACCTGAATTTCCTCTTTCCTTATTACTGGTAATGCAGGAAAAGCTCATTTCCCTTAATCTTATGAGTTTTCTAGTACCCTAGCTAGTTTGTTTCTTAAATGCTAAGATTTTTCCTTTAACTGCTTTATGATTTAAACACTCCTTTAATAAAAAAAAATAAAAAAGGCACCTTTAAATATTGAAGGACTTGCATATTTTTGAAAAGGATGGGTCTATACACCAGAATTAAACCAACTAAGCAGAAAGACTCACCTCCGGTAAATGGTATAAGTTAAAATAATTTTTAAAGTTAGACCCAGTCCTTAGTCTCACACTATCTACACAATACTTACAATCTTGTAACATCAATGGATGGATGGATCTTGTTTCTAAGTGCACAAATCTCACCATGATTTTTTTTCTAACTACCTTTAAATATTTATGTGTTATGTTTGTTAATGCTTGAAATTATTTGAATTTCAATTCATCCATTTAACTTAAATATTTTATAGACACGTTAATGTAAAAAAATTAGTTTTAGAAGACCACAGTACTACTTAATTGTGAATGTAATCCCAGTTCATTGTGGCATCTGTAAATATGTTGCAGATATAGGCTCTGCAGTGTCAAAGAGCTATTTGTACTAGCTTTATTTTCTATAAATACCTTTATCAATGTAAGTCTGTTCAGATAAATTGCTTTACAGGCCTTCCAAAATGCTTCCAAAATTCCTTAAAATTAACAAATTTTAGAGCATTCTTACAGGCATTAACAAGGAGTATTTTAGTGTGATAGTTCACTAGTGGTACTTAGTTTCAAACAGTACTGGAGGAAAAAAAATCCCAAACCAAAACAGACCCAAAAAAACCCAAAAAAACCAACAAAACTTTAACAGCCTACATTATTTATTTATTTAAATGCACTCTCAAAAATAAATAAGAGCCAATCTTCTGATTATTCAGTGAACGCTTAAGTGTACACCCTATGTATATACAACTTATATGTGATACACAGCTAAGATTCACAGCTAAGTACAGACTTAAATGAATGGATCTTTTGCAGAAATAATTAGAAATAACTCCTGACATCTGTCTTTTTGCAAATTTTCTTCCTCAAAAATCTTTCAGGCAATGTATTGTCTCAGGGTCCTCCTGTGCAAACTCCTGAGTTATCTCAAGGAAAACAGAGTGACCTGGGAAAACTTTCATATATGAAGAAACATCCCCTCTGCAGGCCTAATCAGCACCCATTGAGGTTGGTGGAGAAAGCTCCCTTTGATTTGAGTGGTAACTGGTTTGAAATCTTTAATTGGGTATATATCTTAATCAGAACAAAAAGCTGTTCTGTGAGGTCTCTTGATTGAGCAGATATTATTGCCCATAAATGGATAACCCTTGCCTCATTTGCTCAAATACTTCTTTTTTCATACATTAATCACACCACAATGAAATAGAAATCAATCCTGATCAAGAGAGTTCACTAATGTCTGAGTTTTAATGAGAGGCTTTTTGTGTCAAAAGGCCACTGCATCTTTTCTAACAAGGCATAAAACACAGCTTCCAACAGCCCCCAGGAAAGACTTTTTATTCTGAGATTAGTTTTAGAAAGATTTATGCCTTGTACTTTTCCATCAGTTCTACGTGACTGCAGCCAATCTACTAATGAGAAATAAGGTTAATAAAGACAATAGGGTAACATTCAACTTCTTGAAAATTTTTGAAATCACCTATAGGTGTGATGACTGGCTAGAAATTAGAGAACAAAATCAAAAGCAGAAATTGAGTAGAAACATTAAATAATAATAATAATAAAATATTTATTTTATTTAATCTGAATTGAATCCATTAGTATAAACAGGAGTATGGTTCTAAGAATTTATCTCGGGCTTCTTGACCAAAACTATGTGATTTCAGCTTGTGAATCCAATTTAGCCTGTAGCATGGTCTTTGGTTTGTAGAATTTACAAGAAGCCTGGGGAAAAAGTAGAACCAGCTTATTCTGGAAGGGTGATCATAATTTATATTAACTCTGGAAAGATTTTATGCAGGTGTGCCGCAAAATACTTCACGTACCAGTGCTAACACAGTGGCTAAGTTTTTACCCTGCAGACAGAGGAGTTCCTGAGTCTGACATCCATCCATGGCTGGAGTTTATAGTCATCATTAGAGCATTGTCAGTGACACCACCCACTTTTTCATGCATGGTATGTTTGTCCCTGTAGCTTTTTTTAAAGAGTGAGCCCTCAAAAGTTGCATGAGCTGAAGAGGATTTGGACAGTGAGTACCAAATATCACACACCACCTAAGTGCCTAGTTCAGCATGGTGAGGGACACACTGGGTTCCCACCCTAATGTGCCTCCCTGTCTCTGAGCTGCAAATGAAATGTAGGGGGGATCAGAGCTTTCCTTTTCACCTTCCACAGTCTATGACGCCAGTTGTAACAAGGGTTTCTACTCCCCAGAAGTTGGCTAAATAATATGCCATTAAAGGTGGGTTTTTTCCTTTCTTTCCAATGGTGCATGGGGTTCTTCGTAAGAGAAAACCTATTGTGATAGTCTTGAAACTAAGAGTATCTAAGAAAAGTTAACTGAGGGAGTGTCCTCAGACTTGAGGCAGAGCTTGTAGGTAGAGAGACCAGCCAGCTGCAGTGAAAAAAGGCCACTTGGGAAGACATCCCCAGAAATGACTAGAAATTGGTGGAGCAGAAATCTTATCCCCAGAAGCTGCTTGGTTGGTTTACATTAGGATCTCTTACTGCCTCAAACCAAGCACCTTACCAAATAACCACGTCAAAAACCCCTATGAAAACCTGGGAACTTCTGCTGCCTTATTTTCTGTCAGGCCTCCATTATCACACTCATCAGAACAAAGCATTCCACTGCAGTTTCAGATATTCTTAGCTGACATGTGCTGGCAGTTGTACTAGACAGACCCAATCAATCAGTGTGTTATTTTGCTATTAACTATTTATAACAGCACTTCTCCAACTTTGCTGTCAGTTTTGCTCTATGCCTTAATGGAGACATTTTACTGATTTCTCAGGTTAGATTTATGTATACACTGTATGTATGGAATCCTTAGAGGGTTATCATGTACCTAGGTCTGCCCAATGGAGTGAAGAACAAATTTAACGCCTGCAATCCTGTTGCCCAAAAGGTTTTTATGTTTAGTCCTGGTTATATCCCAACAGTTACACTCAGACTTTGTTCAGGGTAGGTGCCAGCAGGTGTTGTGCCTTGCACAACCAATTGCACTTCCAAAAAAATCTGAAGATTATACTTAATTATGCTAAAGCTGTGCTACTTGTTTCCAGAGTCAGGGAGATGATATGCATCCACCTGCAAACACATGTCTATGTAAACGCTGTGAGCAGCTCCCAGGTGTGAAATGGGAAATGGATTTAATGCTGCAGGTAGTAATGCTGTGCTGCATTTCCCATAAGGTTTGTTGGGGCAGCAGGGTTGAAGGTGAGGTGGAAGGTGCAATTTCTCTTTTCAGGCTCAATGGCCTCACCATATTGGAGAGCCGCTGTAAAACAAGTAAATGTTTCTTGCTTAAGGCCAGACCCTGGCTTTGCCCCAGGCTGTTGCTTAGAAATGGAAAGTGTTATAGTATATGAGTTAATAGAGAAGAAAAAAGGCAAATTAATAATGAAGTAGTCTGAACTTTACCAGCACTTCTTCTCTATTCCTCTCTCAGAGGATTAAAGAGATGGTACTGAGACGGTTTGTTAAACAAATCTGTTCAGCTTCCGACCTTCACCGCTGCTGAACAATTTTCTTCTTCCATAACCATCTCTATCATTTGTAGAGAGAGAAATAAAAAATGTGTGCAGTAAGTTATAGAAGAGGGTGCACTGTTTGGCTGAGACACATGCTCTTTGTGACATGGGTGACCCTGAAGCATCTGATACAGGACTAACATAGCTGCAGGGCAGCTTACAGCTAGTCCTGCCTTAGTCACCATCAACACAGCAAATACTGGAATGCCTTCCGAGGCACTCTTTGGATTGAAATAGCTTCATATCTTAGAGTCACTTTGAATTTTCCTTTTTTCATTTTAGACTTTGATTGATATACCAAAGTCTAGTACTACATTAAAAGAATGTTTCAGTCTGTTTTCCTCTGTGCTCTCTTCTCCCTGCCCTCTCCACCAGCTATTCTCTTTTCCTCTTCCATTCCCAGCACTGGGTTGTTGCAGTATTAGTATATATACTTTAAAGAAGTTAGAAGCTGGCTCCTAGATTTGATCTTTTCCATTATTGGAATGTTTAAAGTCACTGTCAAATGCAACAGAAGGGTAGGGGAGAAGGTTATCATATGACCTTTTTGTGCAGTATAAGATAATAAATTCAAAACCTGCAGATAAAAGCTCCAATAACAGGATTACACAAATAATAAAAAAGTCTGGGAATCCTAAATGAATAACCAAGCAGGACAAAATGTGAATGTGAAGGAAAATATCTGATGAAACCCTAGCTTTGTCCACATTTCCTTTCTCTTGGAGTAACATTTTTTTTTTTTCTGAATTGACTTTAAAGCCAATTCACTATAAGCATTGAAAGTAAATACACAGATTTTCAAGAGCCCCAAATCTGAATACTTTGCAGATAAATTTTGCAATCATTTCCAGACCACAATAACCAGAAAAAATGTTTTATTTGATGTACAAAGGGATGTATCCATCCTTGCACCTCCATCAACACAACTTGCTAGTCTTTGTGTGACTGTATTCCCAGCCACAGGAGCCAGAAATACCAAATCCCTGTTTTGATTTAACTATGTCCTCTTCTCCAAGCTCCTTCTGTTACAATAAATGTATGTGTGTCCTAGCCAAGGATAACTCATTAACACTTATAAAACCACCTACATATAGTTTTTGCTAAATTTAAAATATTGACTCCTTATAGCTTTTCCATAGCCTGTTTCCACCACCTTTCAAAATGTCCTCATTGCTTGCCAGTCAATCACAGAGGTCCCGGTCCTAACTGGTGCTTATATGCTTATTCACACCTTAACCTGTCTACAAATTTGAAGTCTTGGATCCTTGTGGTTTTGGTACAGGGAATTTCATGGATGTCTACATAATGTCATAGCACATTGTACAAGAAAAAGATCCCCAAGATATATGTGTACAAAACAGTTCTCTTCTTTTATGGAACAAGCTTTATCTGGGATGTTCTCAGTGCTGGCCTGTGCTTTACCAGCTGTAAAAAAAAGTTTGTTTCCCAACATCAGACTGTTCCAGAGGCCACTGAGACTGTGTCTTTTTAATAAAATAATTAAATTTTAGGGTAAAAAATACTAGGTCTGAGATGCTGCCATCACATGATGTACAGAACTGACTTAATGCAAATTCATGCTACCTGTTAACATTCCTGTAAAATTTTTGAAGGGGTAACTTTGTTCCATAGTACACCAGGTATCTGTCTTCATGCAGCTGAACACTGCACAGTGTGTTCTGGTTAATCAAAAGAAAATGCAGTTGTGCTCTCACACAGGGTTTTCGTATTTGTATGGTGATGTATAAGTCAATCTAGAGCAAGCTGATCTGCTATTAACAGACACAACATCAAGCAGGTAATTGGAACTGACACTAAAAAGTTTGATATTTTTCTCACAAGCCTGGAGAAGGGACCAAAAGTTGTGTCTGTTTCAGAAGAAGGAGGGTTCTTGTTCTGAGGAAGAAGCCATTTTTCTCACTCTGAGGACAGATTGCTACACATTGATATTTCAGCATCCTGGTAGAATTCCCAGTCATTCCCCCAAGCTACCACTGAAGCCAGATCTGGTTGCAGCCCTGGGAGCACTACAATAGAATGGAGAGCCCCAAAAAAAGTGACCTACAAAGAAGTTTTTAGTGAATTACAAGTTATTTAGATAAAAGTAAGAAAATATTTTCACAATTAAAAACTATGGAATAAAAAAGGATTGCAAGTAGAGTTAAAATCCTGTTGGTCTTTAAATAGTTAAATATTTTAGTCTAAACATAAATAACATAAAAATTATTTTCAAAGTGAATACATTTACTACTTCTGTAGATATCTTGAAATTAGTTCTTTTGTTATAGCTCTAGGCACTTTTTAAACAAATCCATCAGTACATCAAACTGACTTTGGCTCTCTTCTCCATTATCTAAATAAAATAAACACCTGATCGAACCCTGAAGTGGCATCTTTGATGGATCCTTTGCAAAGATGTGTGTTTTTTGTTCCTGATATGGGAACAGTGCAGGGAGGATGCCAGTGGAGGAGGATGTTGATATTGATGCAATTTGAGCAATTGTGTTTGTAACTGAAGGCTGAATCCAAGCAGTCTCAAAGGGAATCAAATGCACCAGAATAAATCAGTGAAATTCAGATGTGTAAAGTACCTTTGAAATGGAAATGCATTGAGTCATTGTAGCATTAGGACATGATTTATTTTACTGAATGTACAGATGATTTATAATTTTAGATGTATATGCATATATATATATTTTTGGATTTAGACTTGATGATCTTTATGGCTGTCCTCCAATGTGAGATATTCAATGATTCTTTTATATTAATTTTTTTTGTTACATGTTAATGACTTCAATGAAACAATTGTTTTATTGAGTGGCATGCTCTTTGAGAGTTTTAGCTGAAATTTCTTTTGTACTTTAATAGCAGTCTGCTTTATTAAGATTTTACAGTGAGTTTAATTTATGTTAGTTGATTAACAGTGTTGTTAGGGAGGATCAATAATGGGTTTGAAGTATAATTTGCTTAAGTCTGTTTAATTTAGTGAAAGGTTTGCAAAAGGCTTGGAACAGTTTGAATTCCATTCATGATGTTTCAGGTATGGCAGTTTTAATCAGCTTGCTCTACACTGATTTTTTGTATAAAGTCCAATAATGCTTTAATTTGTTTCCCTTTTTTTGTTTTTTCCACAGAAAAATATATAAAACTTAACATTAGTGGGAAATGTGATAAATGGTGATGGGTCACCATTTCTTGCTTCCTCACTGCTGTCTGCCTGTCCTTTCATGAGTGAAATACAATTTTTTTACTTACACTTTTTAAATCCTTCTCTTTTGTCTTCAGGGGAAAAAATTGCTAAATTAAACCTTCCCCTCTTCCTGTCTTGATCTTTTCTTCACTTACTTTATATATAGCATTTGCTACAAAGAAATTAGTAAATATAAATATGTAAAAGAAGAACAAAGAGCTAACCTTTAGTCAACAAAGCCAAAATACTTAAATTTGTTCCATGACACCAAGCATTAAGGAAAGTGTGAATGGAGAACTGCATCTTTGATAGAAATAGCTTCAGCATCAATGAAATCACATCTGCTTAGTGTCTTAGGCTTAGGTCTACTCTTGTAGTCTCAGAGTGATATCCCAGTTTTTTAAGGAAACAGAAATGCTATATATCTTTGGATCTTATTCTAAAGGCCTCTTGAAGATTGGAAAGTTACCTTTAGCTTCCATGGACTGTGAATGGTCTTAGTGCTCAGCTTTTCTTACCAAATCCCACCAGGACTTTCAGTGCAAGTCTGACACAGTTTTGCCAGTGGCCTTGATGACCATAAAAGTCTCAAATGAAAGAAGCTGAAAGGAAGAATTGGAAAAAAAATTATGCACTAGTAGTAAAAGATAAAATAATTACACTTCTGGAGAGCTTCAGCATGGAGTTTTCTGCGAGAAAGCTTACAGAAGGACATGATTTTTTTAAAAAAATTGAACTTAAAAATATTAGGGAACCACAATCCCAAGATGCAGATGTATTCACTAATGCTAAATCCTACACAGAAGAACCATTATTGGTTGTTAACAAAAGCAAATATTTTGCTGTCAATTGCACATTAAAGATACTATATGAAAAGCCCATACTAGCTAGCTATTTCCAAACTCCATTTTGAAGCAAGGACTCAGAAACTTTTTCTAAGGTCTCTAACTTTGTTAGAGATAATAGCCTTAATTTCTCTGGACTGGGAAAAAAAGAGTGGCTAATTACCAAAGGTCAAATTAAAGGTTACTGGGATGAATGATTTCTTTAAATGCTATGTCTGCTATCTGATATTTTATGCTTGTAAAAGCTTGATGTTTCTCCAATCTGAACTTTTGAAGTAACATGTACTCCTTTGCTTACAATAGAAACCTTTTGTCTTGGACTCGTCTGTGACAGTAGTCATGAGAATATTAGGATCAGGCAACTTGGTTCCTATAAGTCTTTTATCAGGTGAAAAGCCCTCAAACAATTCAAACCCCAAAGATCCAAAATCAAATATCTCCCACGATCTTTAAAGGGTCTTGAAGTCATTACAGGTAAAAAAAAAAAAAAGCCTGACTGTGAAAAGATTCATTTAATATATCCATTTATTATGGCATTCATTGTGTTTCTCATAAAAAAGGTTCTGCAAACAACATGCTAAATATTTCATGATAGCAGATGAAAGATGTGGCATTCAGCTACTTTTATTCTCTGTAATCCAAGGGGAAGAAGGCCCACTCTGTTGTGTTCATCTAATGTAGAGACAGAACATGCATTGGTTATAAGGTTTACAGGGCTCCCATATTTTGCATTAGAATATAAGTTAAAAAACATAAGTTTCCCTGTGTTTTGTCTACTAAACTTCAAATCAATTTAGCTGTAGTACCATGGGTTAAAAAAAAAATATAAAAAGAAGACAAGAAATGATCCCTGATTTGAGACCATCTCATACATTTAGAAGACCTTGTCTAAAATCTGATTACACTGAAGCCTGTAAATTTATTAATTGTGAAACAGGGCACACTTTTATCTTCAGTGTCTTCACCTCTGTATAATAATGACTTATCCTACCTGTCATTGAAAGAAAAAAATATATCAAATTCAAGCAAAGGGAAGAAGATTTATTGTCTCCTGCTGAAAATACTTTGTTGCTGTCTCTTCTCTTAACCAAATACAACTTCCACAGCAGCTTCTTCACATTTATTGACATACATTTATTGACATATTGACATACATACATACATATTGACATACATATGAATATTTTTAGCATTAGCCCCTTCATTTTCTACTTGGTTTTAATATGATAATCTCTGTCATTGTCATGCTACCACTACCTTGATTCGAGATACTGAAACTTATTTCTTATTCTTTATTTCTGAGTACAGTCTATGTCCTTTTCCACCATCTTTAGGGCGATTGAAACAATCACCATTGTCTTTATCACTTACTACCCGTGACTCCCTCACAGACCCATTTCTGTTAGATAGTGAGAGGGAGGAGGATGATTTCCCATAACTGAACTCTGCTCCAATCATCAGCATACATAAAGGTTATATATACATATATATATACACACACATATATGCTTATTACAAGGTACAGTAAAAATCTGCTATGCTAGGTGGGCAATGAGGCTCTCACTCCATTAAGGACTTCTGACAGCAAGACACCAAGTTCCAGCTGCATAAGGCAATTGGAATATTCCACTTAGCTTGAGTTGTTATAGATTTTTCACTTTCTTCCACAAGCTTGGCAATTTTATTTTGAGAGTTGTTTACAGTCCCCAAAGTGTAAAAGAGATTATTTTACTTTATATGTTCACATAATTTTCTTATTATGTACTCTCTTCAATTACTTTCCTGTTATGACATAATGAAGAGTAATAAGCATGAAAGTAGTGTTTTTATATTGCCATTTTCTGTTGATTTTGGTATAACTAATTTGTGCTGACATAAATACCAGATTAGTAATAATAAGGATAGGACATTTCACAGTATTATGTTGTTTTGCATATAAAAAGACCCTGTGCTGTCCCAGTTAAAAAATAATTCAGGATCTCTGGCCTTTGTTGTCACATGATTTTCACAGAGTTTATCAGGCATCATAACATTTTAGCCTTTAATGTCTCCAGTTCTCTGCCTGTCAGTGAGTGAAGATTCAGCCCTCTGTGACAGAGGTTTCATCCCTTGTCAGCTGGGCATCCAGCAAGCTGAATGGGATGACCACAATTCGCTGGGAGTACTGGGAAGAGACCAGCAGGCTTCCTTCTCTCTTGTGCATGCCTTTACAGCATCCAGTGCACAGCTTGTTTGTACACCAGAGAGTGACTTTTTCAACTCCTTTTTGTAGATATTATCAATAATTTTTAGTGAAGTACTTCTTGGGGGAGTAATGATTTAGATGCCATGGCTCACAGCACATGAAGAAGAGAAAATACTGATTCCCTGAAAATTAAGACAACTTATATTAACTAACAGCGAAAAATACCTCACCCGGTTTTCACACCATGTCTTCAGATGATGTCTCACACATTCCTTTTAAACATCATTTTCAGCTGCCCATTCCTGTGAGAATATGAGACTGTTAAAGCTGATTTTCTTACACATGGTCTCTCACTCAATTTTCAAGTGTCATCAAAGGCAGATTAGACACTGTAGTAATACTGAAAAGCTTAATTTCTCTGTCTTGTTTTCAACTTTTTTACCTGACAGTTTCCTTTAGTGATGGGTGGTTCTGTTACTGTGAGAAATAGTGAATAATCAGTCCTTATTTGCCACTTCTACATAATTTTAAAACTATATATTTAATACTAATATTTTATATTGATAGTTTCATTATGTTCTTTTAAGATATCATGTCCCATCTCAGTCTTCTCTTTTCCACATTTACACCAATTGCAGTTATGTGGTCATCTAAGTTTCCCTTACTTGAAATTTTTCTATTTCTCCTATATTATCATAGACTTGTAGATTTATCCATATCTGCTTTAAATGGCAATGATCAGTGATTCCAATCATTAGAGTAATTGATGATTACTATCACCTGCTAGTCTGAAAAAATCTGAAAAAAGGTACTTTTGCCCTGTGTTTGTTTGCACTAATGTCATTGGCATCAGGACCACTGTGTGGTAGGACGGCAGCTGTGAGTCTGGGCGCACATTTCAGGCTCTCCAAAACAGAGGTAAAGGTTCAGGGACTGGAAAAACAGAAACACAAAAAGTCCACATCTCTTCAGGCATCACATTTCTCCCACAGACTCCCCTATCTGTGGTGTCCAGAGATCCAGACAAAGGCGGAGCAGGATCATAGGAATATTGCTGTGTGTAAAGGTCTGAAAATGCTCAGCTAGGCTGATATTCACTGTATGCCTCTGGACTGGGGTTCCTCTCAGAGCTGACAGATAGGGTGGGATGCACTCTGCATAAAGGACATACTAATTAAGAAGAATAAAAATACCCATTTGTCATGATGCATCCTGTGCTGAGCATAGATGATTCTGCATAGAGTTATATTCATCACAGTGTTGGTAATTAATAACCTTGCTCTTTCAAAGTGGTTATCCAAGATTCCCACGTCATGGTCCCACAGTGTTCTGACACTCATTTTTTGACTGGGAAATCCAAAGTCCTGCTTCAACACGGAATCTTCCTGTAATAGAAAACTCCATTGCTGGGAGGAACCACACTGCTGAAGTAGAAAAAAAAAAATCAGCTCTTCACAGCTTGTGATGGTAGCGTTGTCCACAGTGAGGATTTTTAGTCCATTGGAGTTCATATCATGCTTTCAGCCTGATGTGGTCCCATCACAGTGTGCTTCTAACCTAGATTGTTGAGGAATGGACGCATCCTTCCAGCACCCATTCAAAGAAATGGTGCTCCAGCCGGATCTGCTCTCCGGCAACAGAGCATCAACAGCAACAGGTGCCAGATAAGGATACTCTAGGCTGCTGGTTAGGTGAAAGGCTGAGAAGTGTGCCATCTGTAAAATCCTGAGCCACAAGAAGCAGGGGCAAAATTCACGCTCAGGTGACTGATTTATCGTCCTCTTTTTCCCTCCATTCCAATCTTTGCTACCACTGCTTATCAGGTTAGGAACAAGAGCTGCAGGAATACTAAAGTCCCGTGCTGCTGATAGCACAATACTTCACACAGGGAGCAGGGTAGACAGTGAGCAAGCTGCAGGGTGGATGTACCAGGGTGGTATAAAGGTGCTGTTTGGGCTGCAGTGTGAGCACAGCTGGGTGTGCTGACACACACAGTGAATCTAGCTGGTAAAATCTCAGCACTCCCCTACGAAAACAATGGCAGTGCAGATATGGGGACTTCTGTGAGAGCTGGATTAAGACTATGCTTTTTGTAAGTGTAACCTGAAGCTTTTAAAAATAGTAACAGATAATGTTTTAAGAGTATAAATAAGTAATGGAGCGCTCACTTAACAGGAATACTATAATTATAAATGGTAGGAGTACAAATTAAGGCACTTAGTTTTGCTCCAAATTAAACCATGACTTTTCTTATGTGCATAAAATTAAATGTGTGCAGAGGACGCTGCTGAAAGACTGGACATTGATGCTTAAATCAATTCACATACTGTATTTTTCAGGTGCAACTCAGTACAACTGAACCACTGCACAGAAAGCCTGTCAGCAAGGAATCAGACAGTCATCTGTGTAAATTGCTGCAAGGCAATGCTAGTGGTAGTCAGGCCCCAAGAATGTAGCTGAGATTTAAATCCTACCTATGATAATAATGTCCATGTATTTTTGTAGGCTGTTGAGGGGAGGACAAGTCCAGGCTAATAAGAGATTTTTTTTTTTTTTTATCTTTGCCTGATCTACTTAATAATTTTCCAAGCCTCATATTTATTGAAGCACAGATCAAAATGAAATAAATATTTGAAAGCACAAAATATTACTTGATGGGGTTAGAATGAAATAGAGTGATATTTTATTAATCTCCTCTGAAAAATAAAAGCAAATTTTACAACAACTTAGAGGATCATTAGGCAGTGACTGAGATAATGATATATAGCATCATCTCAGCTCTTGCCTTTTGTGCAAGTGCACTGTGTGCTTCAGCTTGGAGGCAGAAGAAGCAGCTTTCATTCACCCCTCCTACACTGTGTGGGACTGTCAAATGACAGCCCTTGAAAGTAATCATTATTATGACATAACAAATGGAGGATTTGTAGGGAAAAAAGGAAAGCAGCCATTAACATCTTATTCAAGTTGCTATTTCTGCCGTTTTCATTTATGCATTGCTTTCACCGTGACAAATATAAAAATTATTGAAAAAAAACCCTTAAACTGCAAGTTTTAGACCAAACAATATGTTTTTGACTGCACTCTTTCTCTACATGCTGAAAAATTGAAACAAAGAGGTGTAAATGTCTACGATGAAAAAGCACAGCTTTTACACTTTCTATAACTCTGATTATCAAACTCCCACATTTAATAAACATACTCTTTATTTAATGGCAGGCTGGATGTTTAAAAAAATTTAGTTTAGTTTGAAATCAGGCAATGGAAACTCTCTTGTTTTATTAGGGAAAAAGTGAAGGTTTTTGCTAAAAAGAAATGTTGCAAAAATCAGTTTTTGTTAAAAATCTAAAAGCTAATTGTATTTTTAATGCAACTAAGGAATGACAAGCAGAGCTACGATTCCTTATAACATGCATTTAATTTCTCCTTTTATTAAAAAGATTGCTTTAAACTTAAGTATTAGGATCTTACAAGATGTCTCCTGGAAAGTCCTGACTTGGACTACAGACATGTTAGGTCATTGGGACCAATTCTTAATGCTCACTGGAAGTAGTCAAGAAGCAGGTAGAATAAATTGCTATTTAACATGAGAAAGAGGGTAAGAATTTATCCCCCAGTGGAGATTTTTCTATAAATATTTTATCATTGGGCTTCCCACGCTTTTTACCACCACTAAAGCCTCATTTCACAATTGATACTTAGTAAAGCTCTTGACCATGCTCAGGTTTTAAATACTTGCTTAACAGCTGCTAGCAACACTGGAACCTAAATGTACATTCAAGTATTTTCCTACAAAAGGTTGTGTCTTGTCTCTTGCTCTGAAACTTTGCAGAACAAAGACTCAAATCACAGTTAGTGGCAGAAATTTTGCTTACACTCTCCTCAGCATATAATTTTCTCTCACTTCAAGTGTACATACATATATGTTGATAATAAAATATTAGAGTACCTCCAATATAGACATGATGCTGTAGCTCTCAAATTCCCATGACCCCAGCAACACATCCCTGAATTAACAAGTTTACATCACCTGAGCTGCAGGCAAAGTGTCTTTATTCCCACACAAGTCCATCAAAGCCAAGTGTAGGACTCTAGTGGTGTCTCTGATTTAGATCAACAAAATAGCTTAATAGTAGCAAAATAGTAGCAAAAATAACTTAAGCAAATGTATAAACTTCAAGCTGCTCTCTGGATTTAACCTTTCTCTGAGCCTCCTTGTTGTGTATGTGAGGTTTTGGCTTTTATATGGCTGTACCAGATCAATACAACTAAGCTGGAACTCTGCACAGTTTCTAGAATTTTCTTTTCTAGATGAAATAAATTTTTGTGGGTGGGTTTTTTGAGGAAAATGACAGTCCATAGAGAACAGAACAAAATTTGTGATCCTGGTATATTTGCTAACCTAAAATTCTATTACTTACATTTCACTACTCAGAAAAATTATCATAGCGTGAGATTTTTGGTTTCTACCTAAATGGTCTCACCTCTAAAAAGAAAAATATAGTGACAATTCACTTTTCTTTTTATCTGCACAGTGAGTATTGGATTAACTTTAAAGCATGCTTACCTTTCTCTAAGTTTACCTTAAAGATATTTCAGTTTACATATAGTTCTATCTTATTATTAACCTCAGCTTCACTTAAAAATTATTTCATCTACCAAAAAGGAAAATTTAAAAAAAAATTATGCATCTGCCACATGTTGTGGAGGTGAACAGAGATTTAATTCTGGGTGGGTAAGGAGTGAGTTCTGTAATTTAACATTATGTTTAATTTAAATAACAATGGTGTAGGACCTCAGATTCCCACCTGCTGGACAAAGAACAGAGTGTTGTCTTCTGCTTCAAAGACCTTATCGTTTAAGGTGAGTGTGTCACCTCCTCTTCTGCTCAACAGATGACCAGAAACTGAGACAGGCCTTTAATTTTGTATCCTGAGAGAAGAGCATTAGCAATAAAAAGTTTTGAAACAGTTTAGACCATGGATTAAAACCAAGGCAAGGACATTAGATAGTAAATTCAACCATCTGGCCTGATGAATTTTCCTACTTAAGGTTACGCTTAATTTTCTATTTATCAATTATAACAGAGCTTTACAAAAATGAGGGATCTCCATAATAGCACCTCCATTTCTGAGAAACTTGACGTGTCCTGCTAGTACTGCATGAACTTTATCTATATGTTAACTTTGTCAAAAACTTCCACTGATTATTTATTCATTAATTCATTCTTTCCTCTGTTTTCTTCTAAGACATAATTCTCTGTGTGACAAGTGGTGACAGACTGAGAGGCAGAGTCTTCCCTTTTTCCCTGTAAGAGGCACAATGAAATGCATAGATGAGTTTCCACTGCTGAGCCTTTATAGCTCATGTCAGATCTATGAAGTTAAGCACTCAAGGTCAGAGGTTCTGCTTCCATGTAGGCAGATGTAATTCCATTAATCTTGTATCATCAGCCACACTTGCATTTTGGTTCCGAGAATACCCCTGATAACTCTGATTAGATGAAATGCCAATTGAGATGTGGACAGTCATCTTCAGGAAGCTGACTCGATATTACTCATTTTATGTAGTCAATCAAACTCAAATAGGAACTTCCAGACATCTCGAGATAATCTGCTGCATTTGCAATGGCAAGTAGGAAATCAAAGAAAAGCTGAAAATCTCTGCCTGCCAGGCAGAGCTGAGGGTCCATCACTCGGCAGAGTAGCTTCACAGAGCAACATTCACCCTGCAAATCTATGGTGGTAAGTCCAAGGTGAAGCCAGAAAGTCAATGTAGAAGCTCAGAATCAAAGTAAATACCAGTGAGGCACAAGATGGAGCACACTGAAGGCTGCAAAGCAGCTGAAGTTCACCTCAGGTAGGGACCAAGAACAAAAACTTCATCTACAAAGCAGTTCCCAAAAGAAGGAGAGAGAGCCTGCTGTGAGACTCTTACAGCTCTTGCTGCACAGCACCATTCATGGGTGACCTGGCCTAGAGCATGGCCATCTAAATGCCTAGGAGGGAGAGTCTGTGCTCCAGACCTTTAACATCCCCATCATCCTGTGCTGCAGGATACCAAATAGATAGACTGGGACAGGTCTTGGACCCCTGGATGAAAATGAGCATCCTGACTCTGTACTGACTCCACTATGGGACAAGACCTGGGTGTGGTTCAACTCCTTTCCTTCGTGCCTTGACTCTTCAAAAATGGGCATCAGATCACTGGTGAGCTGCTATGCAGTGCGGATGAGATGACTAGATGTTATCAAATTTTTCTTCTTTTTTTCTTTTTTTTTAGTCAGCCTTATGTTTGGGAGGGGGGAAAAAATAGGCAAATAAAGCAGCATTGAAACATGCAGCTATGATAAATTTGACTTGCATTTGTTAAGTTTTGGTCACAGTGAAAACAGCAATAATGCTAGGAATGTCAAAGCAGTTCATTTTAACATTTTCTAAAATATCTTTACATGCACTTCCCAAATTTCTTAATTTCAGACACTAAATAGAAGCAAAGACACAACAGGGTGGCTTGGCGATGTTACCAAGGTAAAAATGATCACTTTCTACTTGTTGAGAAGTCACAGAGTCTGATGATGGTGAATGAATGTCCCTTCTTTCTTTCACATTTACAGCATCCTAGCTGCCATGTTTCAAGGTATTCCAAGCTCCTGTCGTACATAATGGAAGGTGTGCTGAACCAATGGCAACATGCAGGCTCCTGATGGAGCATTGGCAGAATGGCATATGTGGGTTATGCCTGGGTGCTCAGGCACTTGCATCATGCTGATCTGCACACTTCCTTCTCTGTTGCGGGGTGTTTCAACCAGTGTATTTTGTTATAGCAGGGAATGCCATGTGAATATCCATGTGAACTGTCTGGTGCCACCCGGTATTGCGGCTACACAGTGGTCCAGTGGTCCATATCCTCTTTTGTTTCTGAGTATGGATGTTGCCAGAGGAGAGACAGTGAGATGTTCCAATACCTTGTCCTTCCCATCTTTTCAGACTCACTCTGGCTGTTCTGGATTGCTGCTGACCTCACAAGGGTGGACTTTTGCCTTTAACAGGCTTGAACCCCTTTGAATGTCCCTCAGAAAAGTGCCCATGGAGGCCGATAGCTTCATTCATTTTACAGCTCCTTCAGGGAATGTAATTTGTCGCACTCTCTTACCAAGGCTGGGTGAGAGCACTCCTAGCTAAGGACAGCTTTGGCCAGATGGATTTCAGACACACTGAAGCAGAAAGCATCGGGCACTAGTGGAAGCTCTGAGAAGTAAGCAAGCTTATTGACATCAGGCATGAACTACCCAGATACCTTCTCCTTCTCCTCAGCCCTCTTATTTTGCTGTAATCCCTCTCTTGCTTTTTAATCTGTCAAACATCCAAGAATGAATCATTCTACTTTAAATTTAATACCTAGGGTTTTTTTGTTTTTAATTAGTTGAGAGGATTTTTTTCCATGTTTTCGTTTGGCAGTAAAATGGAAAATGTAATTATTCTTATATCCTTAATCCTTATGGCTTTGTTGCACATATAGGATGGTGAATGAGCATGGTAGTCAGAAGACAAAAAATTAATAGTGTCAAGTATTCAATTGGTTTTACATGCACTGTTCTTTTGGAAGCAAAGTTTGCCAGGACAGTGGATGAAATTTAGTTCAAGTTAGCAAATTTATTTTGCTTGGATAACGAAATCCTAGGTCAGAGGGAAGCAGAAATAAGAATTCATAACACTAGTTCTGAAATAGAAGATTGTAGAGCTAAAAGATTTTATAGACGATACACTAAAGACTAGAAGGCCATGAGGAGTCTTCAGGATCCCATATTCTTACCTTCCATGGAGTTTGAGCAAAATTGTCCCTTCTTGTACTATTGTAGAGTACAATGAAGAGTAGTATTGTAAAGTGCATTTGAAGAGAAACACAAAAATGTCTCTGCTGATGTTAGATCTTATTGTCTGTTACATTTATTGACCAGACTTCCCTCCTATACACACTAATTTAGCTGAACTATTTTCATTATTTCAATGGGCAGGCATTAATGAATTTTACCTTTTTTTAGTGGTGGAGCGAAGCTGCCTCCATGTCAGCACCCTGACACATCCTTGAATCCCTGTTTTCCAACAGGCAACAGACCCCAGAACAGAAAATAAATCTACCAGACCACACACAATCTTCTTGACTTATTCCTGCCTTAGCTGCTTTTAAAGTAGCCAACAGTGTTGGAGTCTCTGAGACATAAACTATTGAACTCAGGTAAAGAGGAAAGCCCTATGCCTGAGCACCTCAGGTTCCTCCTGTACTTCCTTACTCAGCCAAAGCATATGGATCCTGCTACATCCAATGATGGCAGCAAAACCACTCCTTTGGCAGTGACACACAGCACCAGCCTAAAGCATGAGGCGCAGAGGCTGGCTAACAGGTAAAAGAAGAAGATTAAGTTTTTATCGAGAGCCTAGAACCTGATGTGTAGAATTAATACATCTGTTTCAATACATAGACCAGTGGATGTTTTGCCTGGATAAAGACTGTGAGATAATAATAATTTAAATACGTAGCCCAGGTGCCTTGCACAGCATGAGTCACAGACTATGAATGAGCTAGATTTTGACCTTCAGGACTGCAGAATTTGGTTTTGGACAGTTAATACATTTTTGTAAAAAGCTCATTCCTTTAATTTTCTGCACATACTGGTTCAAAAACTAAAGTGTTTAAGGGCTAATTTAAATGTAGAGCACAAGAGTTTTGCCAGTGCTGTCCATGGAACTTTATCTATCATCCATGCATGGATGGTCTGCTGGAGCAGAGAGAAAATGTTCAGCTTCTTGTAAGATCAAGTGTTATGACAGTGTGTGGCTCTCAGTGAGTTGTAAGTTTAATTGCTCTGCAAAATATTTCTCTTCTGGTATCAATTTCAGGACAGATATTGATTTCACATCTTTCAAAAGCTTTTCCTCCTGCAATTATGACTGTACTTTCTTGTTCATCTGAACATAACATGAAATAGATATTGCCAGAACAAGGATAAGTAGATATAGGATATCCTTATTACTTTGTCAATTAATTCCCATGTATTATTATGCGGAAAGTGTATGCTATAATAAATATCTTACAATGCAATGGCTTGCTAGTGTTTGATAAACCATGTTTTTTGGTTAAAAATTGATTTGTACATGCAGGCAAGCTGTAGACAAGACACTGTCTTGTCTACAAGTGATTGTTCCTCAGGAAGTGAACACACTGTGGTAATTTTTTTCCTCAGTAATCACTTCCTTTTGAGATCTCTGGCACTGTAATCCCTTCGTTTGTACAGTTTAAGGATTTAGATTTCTTTTCCAGCATAACGGATTTTAAATAACTTAATGACTATATTAAAAATAGCATGTATTATAAACTACCTATATTATAAATAACAATACGCTGTCCTTGTGAACACTAAGAATATAAATTAGATTGCTCTTGCTCTTTGCAGTATCAGAAAAAAATCCACAATTGAATTACAGCCTTATGTTTGACTATGGACCATGAAATTAGTGGGTAATAGCAATGTATTGAAACTCCTACTCTTTAAAAAGGATCAGGACTAGAAATTATCGAAAAAGTGGCTTTATGAAACTGCTGTTCATGTGCAGCCTGAGTCATTACTGCACCACATAGAAGAGAAACAGGTGAAAAGTCGAATTTACATTTGGTGGCAGCTGGTTATTAGCTAGTGGAAAGAGTAAAGACATATGGTCTTTAAAAAGTAAACAAAAACACATAAGTCTACTGGGGAGTCTCCTATTACACTTCTTTCATTTTGTATGGTGACTTTTATGAGTATGTTATTGACTATTACTGCTCTGCCATTTTGACAGGAAGTATCTGTAGAGAGGTGTGAGGTTCATTTAGAAGGTGCGAGCCTCAGATAATGCCTGGCCTCCAGGACAGCGCTCCAAACGTACATAAGGACAACCCCCCACAGGAGTATCCTCCTCACTGTATCTGTCACCACCCTGATCCCTTGCAGGGTCGGTCACAACATCTCTCTGCAGCACAACAGCCTGACAGCCGGCACTGAGCCACAAGGTAGCCACTGATGCCGAAGCCCTAAGTCCAAAGGAATGGGCAGCTGGGGCCCATTCCCTGATGGGGAAGGCTGTCCAGCAGTCAGGTGTGAGGCATATGAAGCCTATGGGCCAGCATGACTCATGAAACACAGTGTTCGTTTTGTTTCACTGTTATGCATCAAAACACAAGATCAAGAGATCCTGGTGTGAGAGGAGTGGGACTTGTGTTCCCTTCTGCAAAGCCTGCTGGTTGCATGGTTTCACCAAAGCAGAGGTACACAGAAAATGTAATACAAAAGGATTAGAGAAAGAGGACTAAATGTAATGAAACCATAAAATTCACTGCACATAAATCTAATTCTAATTCCAAATTCTAAAACACATCTGGAGAGGACAGAATTGAAATACAAATGTTAAAAATATTACTATGGTATTTGATGCTTCTGTTACTGTTTTTGTCAATATCTCTGAAAGCACTTTTGGAATGGTGATTCTTGATGTCTTGAAGGGGAAATTTTCCTCCTATATTAAGCTTGAGTAAACTGAGGCTCTGAGAAGCAATTTGTCCAAGTCCAAATATGCAGGGGTAGAGAGCAAAGCCACTCTTCAAGCTGAAACTCTCCAATGAGGGAGGGCTAGAAAGCAGGAGGAGGCACAGGCAGGACAGCTGACCTGTAATGAGGAAAATTATATTCCATACTGTATGATGCTCTGCTCAGCAATAAAAGCTGAGGGAAAGGAGAAGGAAGAGGACTGTCCATGTTTGTGGCATTAGTCTTCCTGAGGAACCATTAGAGGTGACGAAGCCCTGCTTTTGTGGAAGTGACTGGGCATCTGCCTGCTGATAGGAAATAGTGAATTAATTCTTTCTTTGCTTTGCTTTTGGGGGTAGCTCTTGTTTCTCCATGAGACTTATATTTCAATGCAGGAGCCTCCTCACCTTTCTGTAATTATCTCCTCATCCTGCCAGGGAGGGGAGTGAGTGGCTGTGTCTGTAGGCCAGTCACAATCCACCACAAGTTCTCAGGTCTGGTCTGTACATTCAGCACTAGGCTTCTGCTCCCAGAGCTAGACTCAGCCAACCCCCAGTCAGCACCTGAGCTTTCAGACAGAAAAAAACACATTTTCAAAGAAGTCTTGATTAAGAGAAGCCAGTATTTTACTAAATAAACAAAGAAGTGATGTTCAAAAACTTAGCTGAAGTTAATTGATCTCAACTATCTAAGTGGAATAATCAAACCATCAAGCCCATCAATCACTCTAATCAACAGTATCAAGATCTTCTGGTAGAAGGTTTCCATGGAGGAATTTAAGCATAACCAAATATTCTCTGAACCAAGCAGGGAGTATCATACAAGTATGATTTGTGTGCTTGGAGCAAAGTGGTAGTTCTTTATTTTATTATTTTCTATAAAGTACAGATAAATAATAATTTTTTTAAATCTATAATGAAGCAGTGTTACAGGTCTAGTTTTCACCTGAAAACACACAATAACATTGAAGCAAAAAGCCAAAGTAGGCTGTCAGCCTCACTACTTTGTCAAGAGAAAGGCAGAATAAGTGTGTTTGACATTAACTGCTTCCTTGAAATTCATCTCATTCTTGCAAGACATGCATAATTCAGTTTTAGATTAGAATGTTAAAGGGACATCTTTAGCCTAAAGAAAGCAAAAATGGTCCCCTTTGAAAGTGTTCCAATTTTATCACTATGATATGTGTAACTAAAGAAGACTCAAAATATTATATTCATCTAACTTTCTTCATGTTATTAAGAGTACATTTGGTTTAATTAATATTCCTATGTGAATATATCTTTCAAAATCCACTGTAGGGTAATAGGTGGAACAAAGAAAATCAGTCAATTCCTTTTCCCCATCAAATTTTATTGCAACAATAAAATCCATAAATATTGCAGGATGACTGTCAGAAAGAAGCAAAATTGCATTTTAACTGTTTTTGATTCACTGTGTTTCAGTCTGACAGTGCTTGGACTTGGCTATTATTCTTGGACAGAAGTAGTTCTCATTTTAAGACAAATTATATGAAAACAACTTCTATTTAAAGAATTGCAGCACCTTTTTAACAAATTAGGTCATTATAAAGCATTACATCACACATTACATAAAGGTTCAATGTATAAAATGGCTAATAAATTACAAAGGTAACAAAAGATAATTGTAATGGTAACCTATGCCATTTAGGAAAGAACATCAGAATCATGAAGATCAGTTAGGAGTTTTTTTTTTTCCGTATCAATACCTGTATACTTTTTATATATGTACATATAATTAAAGGAAATTTTACAGGGTAAAAAAGTACAGACAAATAAATATTACTTATTCTGTATGATCTTTGACTTAGTGAAACGGTTGCTTTTTCTACAGCTTTTCAGAAGCACTTTTGATACTGACTTCTCTTGCCCTTCCACTTTGTCTGATACACATATTGTCACACTGACCTGAAAATGGCTTGAACAAAGGTTTCTACTGCGTTTTTTAATCCTATGGTTTTTTTTTTTCCCTTATCAAAGCAGAATACTCTTCCCAATTCCTTGGAGATTGAGAATACTTTCCAAATCCCAGTACCTACTGTGACTGCACTCAGAAATGGCAGTGAGGTGCCAGGTCCTCCACACTGTGCATGGGGAAGAGGTTTTGCTAGAGGAAGAAAATGAAAGTTTAGACACAGGAGCAGCTCTAAACTAAAAATAAAGAAATTCAGAAAGTAGAGCTCTGGACTAATCCCTTCTTGACAGGTCAAGTATATCATTGCACACCTCTGGAGAGGTCTTCCCTTTGGTTGGGATTTATAGCCATGAAGCCTTGGTTGGTATATGAATCACTCTAATTCCCCTGGGAGGGAGACTTTAAGCATGGCTTTAAAAAAAAAAAACAAACCTGCATTTGGAACGTGAGAACCTAAGTCTATTTGCGATTTTAGGATAGAGGAGAGGCCAACCCGCTTGGAATGAGAATACCTTCACCAAAATTTTAACTGGCTGTAATAAAGCACCATGTCGTTCTGCAATTTTATCTTTGGAGGAGGAAGAAACCTTAACAGAGCTGTAGAAGAACTTCTCATTTCTGGTGCAAGAATAGCAAAAGATGAAAATTCTGCAGTCATATAATAATGAAAGAAATGACAATGGGGAAGGTGGAACAACCCATGTAGTACGTGGTGAACCTTCTCAGGTGGCTGCATCACATGCCTGTGTAATTTAGATGTCTTTGGAGGCATACAGTGAGGCAAGTATGATTCCTCATCTACTTTTGCACGTTTACTTTTAGTGAAGCTTTAGTGACTTTGACTGAGAAAAATGAGAGGATAATTGAGTTCAGGGTCCCTGCTTTGAAGACTTAACAATCTAATTTAGGACCAGGGCAAAAAAACAAAACAAAACCCAATTAGAGAGGAAAGGAAGACAAACTCCCTCAGGTTATGCTCATGCCTTTACTGGATAGGCTATGTGTCTCTAAATAGAACTCTAAATCACCAGTTTATTAACATCATGAAAAATAGGAAGAAAGAAATTTCCCTTTACTGTGTGCCATTGGAGCACAAATATCTAAGTTTTGCATAAATACTTTAGCTGATTTTCTGTTCATGTGTGATAAAATTACTAAGCTGATATTTTTGGAGAGATCTGCAAAAACATCATCAAGTGTTACTCCTTTTCTATCAAACTAAAGAGCTTATTATTGTATTTGTCTTCTGTAGATGACTTTCCCTCAGAGTCAGATTGCTCCTCCTGCCCTCACAGAAAAGTACATCTGAGATCTCATGCACCCCATGTCTTAGCAGCTGCCATTGATCATTATGTCTCTAATGGCACTGTGGCTTACTACTATTTGTACTGCTCTACTGAGATGCACTTGGAAATGGATATTAAGGAAAAACCTCTTCATTAATATGTATTTCCCCCTTAATCTCACATTACATACTGGCTAAAGTAAAATCTCATGTATCGCACAGGCAGTATAGAACTTGCAAGGAGAAAATTAATTCAGTTTCTGCCTTTTAGAGCTTGTTCATTTGCTTGTAATCACAGACAAATTTTTTCCTTTTAAGATTCAACTCTCCCACTTTAGCTCAAAGCCTTTATAATTTAATTCCTGGATATGATACTAAAGTTTAATCTTTGAGGATGTTGAAATGCATTTCCTGGAAAATGTCATGGGCATAATGCAGGAAACATATCCTGAAACAACAGACAGCTGCTGGAGTTTTGTGATTTCAGTTGTTTGGCTTTAATGTCAAGAGTAAGCTTGCTTTGCTTTGCTTTGTTTTCTTCCTTTCTTCAATGGCAACATTCCAGCACTTCAAAGTCATAGATTTCTTGCTGTAAACCCTACCATGTATCAGGTTCATCTTCTGGAAGACAAGCAAGAGAGGGTCAAAGGTAACAACTGTTGTAATAAAAGACATTTCCCGTCATCCTTTGTATCATACACATGAATGCTCTTTCCACAGCTGAAGCTGTTGATATACTTTATCCAGAGCTTTGCTCGCACTACAATTTCTTAGAGTAATGAAAAAGGAATCTGCTGAACCAAAGAAAAAAATAAATCCTATCAAAAGGTTGGCATTTCACTAGCACATTTTTCAGCCAGCTGAATGCTAGAGCTCTGGTGTATACACATTGAAACTAATTTCTCTTTGCATCTGGTATTTTTTCCCACAAAATGCATTTCATAGGGTTCATTCTTTATTTATCTCTCTCTCTCTAAATCATGGCTTCAAATTGCTGATAGAGCTTAGGCAAGGGAGAAGAGCAGGGAAGGAAGTAGGCTTAACATTCATTTGAATGTTTTTTGCTTAAACCTAGATTTTAGTATTTAAATATACTTAGAGCCAAAATATTCCAGTGTTCAATTATTTATCTCTGAGATTAGGGCAGCTCTGAACTTGTTCTACACACTTTTTATAGTATGATGCTGTCAGCTTCCAGATATAGGAATTTATTTATCCCAGGACACACAGACTGATCAGACTGATCACTGTCTTTCCATTAATATTGGATATAACCCAGATTCTTCCCTAGCTCAAGTGAGACTTTTTTTTTTTTTTTTTTTTTTGGTCAGCTCTGAAAAATGCAGACGAAAAGAGTGAAATACCTGGAAAGAGCAGTTCTACCTATGTTACATCTTAATTGCTTCAGGTGTCTCACTTTCACCAGAGACTACTGATCATAAAAAGCATCTCATTTAAGTCCAGAGCCCATGACATTTTAACATGTACATTGAGAACTATAGTATCAGTTCAACAGGGAGGTGTTTTGACCTGTTTTACACAATGGGTCTTTTAGATTTACCAAGAAAATTAAAGAAGTCATAGATAAGAGGTTTCATACCTGGTAGTAGTTACGGAAGGCAAAGGAGATGACTAAACCTGGATGATCAGTTGTAGAAGTCATGTATAGCAGTGACAATTAATGTTTAGCATCCCTGACCCCTAAAGGTTGTGAATGACATATGCAGTTAAGTGGTTCAGGGAAAAGATGACACATTTGTGAATGGAAATGAACTCTTGGGCAGGCTAAGGTTTGCAAGAAGCTCAAGGTACATTTCTACATGGGGAGTCACTTGTGACTTGGCCACTGTCCTACACACATAGATACACTCATGTGCAACAGAGTAGAAACCAGACCATCTCCATAGGTTTGCTTGTTACGTCCCTCTTCTGTGGCTGTACAAACAAATAAAGTGAGAGGACAAGATACAGGTAATCCTTTGGTGCTAGAAATGAAAAATGCATTAACTGGAAACGCTTAAATTCTGAAGATCAATCCAAAGATACCTACCTAGCCACATGAGACACCTGAAGTTTTCCTTGAGACAAAGGTGGTATTTAGAAGACCGAAGTTTGATCTATGCTTTTATCATTAATAGGATGAATGAACACTTTCAGAAAATGTTTCTTTTCATTCTCACTTACATTTATAAGATAGGTGAGATGAATCACCTGTCACAGAAAGGCTTATGCAATTGATTAACAAGACAGTGTAGGATGACCAGCAATCAATATCAGCATATCAATATATTGATTTACATTGTAGACATCCAAAATGTAAGGCAAGATAAATCCTGTCTAAGGTGTCTAGAAGCCAGTCTAGCATGTCTAACACAATCACTACTTTTCTAGAGTCATTGACCCATGTGTGCCTTTCCTACAGTCACCAACACTGGATTTTGCACCTAGGATGAAGACCAGGAAGAAGTGGAAAATGAGAGAGCAGTGACTGGAGAGAAGCCCTGCAGACAAGAATCTGGGGTTGTAGGTTGGCAGCAGGCTCAATATGAGTCAGGTGAGTACCCTGGCATCCAGGAGGGAAAACTGCGTCCTGAGGTGTGTCAAACATGTAGACATGGTGCATAGGGACGTGGTTTAGTGGTGCACTTGTCAGTGCTGGGTTTACAGTCAGATTTGATGATTTTAAAGGTCATTTCCTACCTTAAATTATTCCATGAGTCTTAACACAGCATAAACAGCCAGTTGAATCCCACTGTATTAAGTGTTGGTGCAGTCTCCCCTTCAGCACTGAATTTCTGGGTCACAGAATTTAAGAAGGATGTGAAGGTTCTTGAATGTGTCCAGAGAGAGAAACAAAGCTGGTGAAAGGGCTGACAGAAATGTCCTGTAGGGAGAAGCTAAGAACTTCTGGTTTGCCTAGTCTGGAAACAAAGGAGGTTGAAGGCAAACCCAGTGCTCTCTGCAGCTTCCTGGGAAGGTGCTGTGGAGAGGGAGGGGCTGAGCTCTTCTCTCTGGTATCTAATAATGGCATATGTGGGAGTGGTTCAAAGCTGTGCCAGAGGAGGTTTAGGCATGACATCTGAAAGCCTTATTTTACCAAGAGGGTATTGGGACACTGGAACAGACTTGCTAGAGAGGTGGCTGGTGCTCCAAGCCTGTCAGTGATTAAGAGGCATTTGGACAATGCCCTTAACTATGTGCTTTTACTTGTGGTCAGCCCTGAAGTGGTCAGGCAATTGGAGTGGATGATTCCTGCACATCCCTTACAACTAAAATATTCTATTCTATTCTATTCTATTCTATTCTATTCTATTCTATTCTAGTTCCATTAATTTGGCAACCTTTCATGAAAGTCTTCCAAAGAGGCCAGTTTCATAATTTGCTGTCAGCCCATACTTTTCGTGGACACAGCCCCTCAATGGTGCTGACCTTTGGCCACCTCCTTGAGCATTTAGTACCCAGCAACATCAAACCTGTTAAAGGTCTCCAGTACTTGACATAGGTATAACACATGCAATGAAAAAGGTTACTGCTGCTCAGTTGAACAAGAGACTGCATATACTTGAATGAAGAATTACTTGAAAGACATGTAAAATGTAACTGAAACTCTGTATCAGGGGTGTTTATTTCAATTTATTTAAATAATGAAACACCAAAGTGAACATCAGGAATGACAGCTCTTATTCTGTTTTGCACCATTCAAGTATTTGAGCTCATTAAAATCAACCAAGCAGAGCCTTTGTTGAACTGATGAGGTTTGAAATACTCTTGAGTTTCTAAAGTGAAGTATCATCAGACAATAGCAAAAATTACATATAAGTATTCCCCCATATCTGGAAACTATGAAGGAAAGTACTTTACTGATGATAATCTGAAAGATCCTTCTGCCTTTGCTTCAGATTTTTAAAGCTGGAAACTAATTAATCAAATTAAATAAAGATAAAGAAATTGTTTCAAACAGAAGACTACTAGCACTTTTCAAATTTATTTTTTAAAGCATTTCTCTAGTGGCTTCTGCTTTTTAAAGAGTGGTGTACAATTTTAGGGTCCCAGAAGCACAAGGTGATCTGAAATGGGCAATGACAACTGCTCAGAAGGATCCCTTTCTGAAATGAACTGTGTATAGGTCTAGCATTCTCAACATAACCACACGGAACTATTGAAGCAAGTCCAGAGGATGGTCACAAAGTTGATAAGAGGCTTTGAGCAGCTCTTGTATGAAGACTGACTAAGGAATCTGTGGCTGTTCTACCTGGAGAAGAGGAGGCTATATGGAGACCTCACAGCAACCTTCCAGTATCTGAATGGGGCCTGAAGGAAACCTGGTAAGGGACTCTTCATAAAACACTAGTGACAGGACAAGGAATAATAGGTACAAAGTGAAAAAGGGGAAATATAGATTAGATATTAGAAAAAATTCTTCACTGTAAATCTGCTGAGGCAGTGGAACAGGCTGTTCAGGAAGGCTGTGAGTGCCCCAACCCTGGCAGTGTCCAAGGCCAGTCTGGTTAAGGTCTTGAGAGACCTTGTTGAGTGGGAGGTGTCCCTGCCCAATGCAGTGGAGAGGGAGGGGGAATTTGGACTGGATGATCTTTAAAGTCTTTTCCAATCTCTAACATCCTATGATTCTCTGAAATCCTTCTAAAGTGGCATATGTATCATCTAGATTTTGTTTATACCTGTACATTTCATAAAAATCCAATTACTTTCCTAGCAGAACATTAAACTGTCTCACGTATTAAAGATCAAGAAATCCAGTAATGGCTGATAACCCAGAAATTTATGAAAGCAGGTATCAGTCTCTTCACACCTGGGCTATCTTGTTCTGCACAGTCAGTAAGACTTGCACCCTGAGCTACCTGCAGGTTCAAGCTGTCCTTGTTTCAGCAGGAGGGGGTATGGCCAAGACCCCACTATTATTCAACACCACCTCACATCATTTCCACGGGTGAGGAAAAGGAAGGTCTTGCTTCTGGAAAGAATGGCTTGGTATTGCTTCTGGTCAAATTAAGGGAAGCTGTCCACTATTGCTTCATTGTCGCAAGCTTGGTGAGCATTTTGCATATAAATCACCCTCTCTTATGTACCCTCTCTTTTGCTATTAATATTGTTGCTATTACTGTTCATTTTCTTATCTCATTGCTGTTTCCAGTAATTTGTCCTTATCTCAACCCATGATCTTTGTCTTTTCTGCTTTCAGTTGGAGGGGGTGAGAGAGTGGCAGCTCAGGCTCATTAAACTGGGGGGGAACCATTCCTAAACCACAGCATAAGCCAAAAAGCAACTTCAGGCTCACCCACAGCTCAGTTAATGTGCCACTTGGGATGGTGGCAAATACGGCTGGCCCCCTTCAGGGATGAATGTGAATTCACCATGGTCCAGTAGTCTGGAAGATATCCACACCTCACTTTTTTGGACTGCATTTGTCCATCCTGTAACAGATGCTTCCGTGGAGAGGTTTGAAGTTGAAATACATCACTGTATATCCACAGTGTCTTTTCCAGTAGCCTGAATGCTATTCTGTTCGAATTCTGACTACAAGCCCCTGCTGCTCTCCAGTTGGCTGTGCCAGACCCTTCCAGGAGAAAACATGAGTCTTTCTTGTCTGTCTGATATTGTCATTGCAGACGGGCAGAAGGGCTTGACGGAGGTTACAGGGAGTTGGATGTGGTAAATTGATTCAGGATTAAACTTTAAACAGGGCTTGCATAAAATGGTCTCCATTTGGACAATGCCACAACCTGAGCTAAAAACCCTCTGAGAGGTGAGCTGTGTCAGTACACATTTAAGGTGGCTTTGAGCCCACACTCAATGAACCAGGGAGCTGAAAACATGGGATGGGCTGTGCTTAATCCCATGCCAATCCAGTTTGTGATGCTGCAAGAGCAGTGTAGTCTCCTTCTGGGTCACTTGAAAACCAGCACACTGACTTCTGTGAAGATCTGAAGACTTTGTAATCTGCAGGCCTTTATGTATCACATGGTGATTCCTGTCTCCAATGAAGTTCACTAAAACCTTCTCGGATTTACCAGTGCTAAAGTTAACCCTTTGCCAGCCGTAAGACTAATCACAGAATCACACAGAATCACAGGATGAGCTAAATTGCAAAAAACCTTTGAGATCATCAAGTCCAACCTATGACCTAACACCTACTCATCAACTAAACCATGGCAGCGTGTGCCACCTGCAGGCTTTTTTTAGTGTGCTGTTCAGAATGATTTCTGAATATTATAGTGTCCAAACTTCTGGAATGTAGTTATGTTCTGCTGTGAAACTGCAACATTCGGTGCTTGGCAGCTCCTTCAGCAAGATCAAACTTTGCAGGAAGGCTAAATCCTTCTTTCCAAATTGTCCCAAGTTGTGACTGGTTTGTCACATACAGGGAGACCTGAACTCACTTTGTCTGTAACAGTCCCAGAATCAAAAGCACTGGGAGTAGGATAAAACACCCCTAATTTCTAATTGTGAGGCAGATAGGGTCAGGGTGGGGTATTTGTCTGGGTTTATCTGTCTTCCTCAGCATCAAAGACTGTCTCAGACACAATGCTGGACCGCATGGACTTACTGCAGTCACCTCTAGGAGCTCAGGGAGCTGTGTGGTGTCACTCATTAGGCAATAGAGGCATGTTTCAGTACAGTGGCAATTCCTAATAAATCTACTATCCTCTCCTACATGACAAAAGCCTCCAGTACAATATTCTGAGATATAATTATATTTTCTTTAGAACTCAGAAATGAAAATCTGTCCTTCAGAGGATGGTTGCAACCCTTTTGTTTGTCTTCTTTTCTCAACATTTAAGGCTCCTCTGTTATCGTCCACCTTCAGTGCAGAATTTTAATCAAGATGGAGGTCAGAAGACAGCAGGGGAGCAAAAGCCAGCCTTGCAAACAAAATAAAGTTTTCAGCTGGAGGCAGACGTGTTGAGCGTGTTCGTGGTTTCAAACATCATTCACAAGGTGTAGGTGGACACCCTCAACTCCTTCCTGGTGAGATACTGCAGCTCATCACACTAAAATGATCACTTAGGTCAGCAAAGAGCTATTTGACAAAGATGAAATGTGCCACTGGCCGCAGACCCAGCATTCAGGAGAATGTTTCACTCCAAAATCTGTGCTGAAATTTAACACTTTGATTTAACCAGCTTTAGGTTAAACAGGTGTTCTGTTAAATCTGAGATAGTACCCTATAAACAGCTGAACAAATCTTTGTGCTTGCTATTTCTCTTGTATACATCTCTTCTGTTTGTTGGTTTCCTTGTTCTAATTAACAGAGATTTGTCACAGTGGTAACTTCCTAGTCTATCTTCTCATTAACCACTCCAGCAAAACACCACAGCACCTAAGAGTTCCCTGCTGAACTGCAAATTATTGCCACTCCTTTATTTCAGCAATTACAAGCTCTTTTTAAAAAACATGAAAGCTGCTCACAGCTGTTTGGGGGGATTCCTACACTCTTTACAGAGTCCTTATACCTTTCCTTCTCTAAAACCCTCCATCTCCTGAGACAGGCAGCTCACATCTCAGCATTTATGTGCCTTAAATTCTTTCTGTGCATCAAAACGACTTCCTAGACTCTGAACCACATTTTTAGAGCATGCTTTATGTCAAATCCACACACATTCTACACTGAGAAAAACACTTGTACCAGGCCTATTATGAAACAGAGGGTCTGCCTGGGGAAGCAACCTGTCAGTACATCTTGTGTGTCAGACACAGCAACGTGTGTGCCCACGCATGGTCGGGGTACCCTGGGAACAGGTAGGATGTGACCCAGTGCTCTCCTGGCCACCCATCTACCTTTGCATTGGTGCCACCTGGCTGGCAGAGGACCATGAATTGTTTCACAGTAAGGCCTTAAAACATCTGTTCCAATGGGAGATGTGCCTAACGGGCCTCACACAGCTAGAGTTCATGTAACTTTAAAGCATAGAGTTGCTGCACAGAGACAGATCTTGGGAAAATGCAGGGGGATTCAGGCCAGCAGTATGGTCTAAATAGCACCAGCTGATAAATGATAATGTAGACGTAACCAAGGCCCCAGCAAGGAGTAATGGGAGAAGAACTCTGTGCAGGGGCATCAGCTGGAAGTAAACGAACACAAACTCCCACTTCTGCTGCCCCAGGGACCAGCTGCAAAGGTCAGGACTGCGCATTTCCCTTCCTTGCCCCATCCACCATGGAGCCAGTAGAAGAGTCCATATGGGAAAGGACTGACATATACAGATGGATCAATGCCAGAACCTAGTGATGGTGGACATCAGGGACAAAGGTTGCCAATTGCACACATTGCAGCTCTGTCCTCAGCTGTTCTTCCCACATAATCAATATGTCTGTCATATAACTAGTATTTCACTTCTGAAATCCTTATATTCTACTGACAATCATAACATTTTTCTTATATCTGTATTTACTTTCATATTTTCTGCTATTTCTGCACCTGTTTCTTCAAACAGGTTCCTGCTAGCAGCTATTGCTGCTGCATTCTCTGGATAGTAAACAGGTGGATTTAACTGTAGATTCCCTCACTTCAGCAACCAAAATGCCGATAGCTGGGCTTTACCAGTGGAACTGAAGTGCGCTCCAAAGATTTTGATTTCAAAGAGTTCTGTGTTTGTCTGTTCAGTTTTGAAATAGGCAGCTCCCAGCAGAGGAGAGAGCACTGCTCTCTACTTCAGAAAGCTCCTGGAGAAGGTTGTGTTTAAAACTGAATTTTAGGAAAGGTAATTTTCAAAACAATCACCAAGAGAGGAAGATCCTTTTCTTTATTGTAAAAATTTGTAAATTGAAACAAATCACAAATAGATTGCCCAGGTGGAGTCCAATAACCAGACTCCTCTGGAAACAATTTCCAGTCCCTAATTACTGCTTACAAAAGGTTTATGTTGTTCCAGTGTTTGTCTCTGCAAAAAATAAAACTTGATAAACAGAAAATATGCAAAATAGATTAATGATAATCCCAGTGACATTATAAATATTATAAATCCCTAGGGAATATCTAGTTTAAATGAAAAATTCATACATATGAGATATACAAATTTAACAGGATCAGTCAACATTTGTGATAATAAATTGAGCACATACCTCTCTCAGCAGCAAGGACCTCTGGCAACATCCACATCATGCACAAAGAATATAAATTCAGACCTGTCAATGCAGAACTTGGCTACAGAACAGAGGGAAATGTGAAAGGTGCCATGGGTAGGTAGCAGTGAGTGGATCTCAAATTGTTAATGCATTTCAATATCTTTGTTATTTTTCTGTGTTTTCAATTTGCCTGGAATTTCATTTACTACCAATCCAAAGCTCTCCAAGCTGGTTGCTCACATCAGCCTGACTTTTGCAGAAAATTTTGTTTAAAACCCCTAAATAAAATCGTGGCAACTGTTTTGGCAACCCCATTCCGTGGAGCCATGACTAGGCTACATGGGATGAGACCAGGGTTATGAGATTGCATGAGGCCAAGTGCCACATCCTGCACTTGGGTCACAACCCCAACAAGTGCTACAGACTGAGGGCAGTGGCAGGAAAGCTGCCCAGTGGAAAAGGACTGGGGAATGCTGGTCAATGGCAACTGAACATGAGCCAGCTGTGCCCAGGTGGCCAAGGAGGCCAATGGCATCCTGGCCTGTATCAGGAGTAGTGTGGCCAGCAGGAGCAGGGCACTGATTGCCCCTCTTTGCTCATCACTGGTGAGGTCACCCCTCAAATCCTGTGTCCAGTTCTGGGCCCTTCACTATAAGAAGGACTTTGAGGGGCTGGAGCATGTCCAGAGAAGGGAAACAAAGCTGGGGAATGGTCTGGAGTGCAAGACTGATGAGGAGCAGCTGAGGGAGCTGGAGGTGTTTAGATGGAGAAAAGGTGAGACCTTATCATCATGGCCTAAAAGGAACCAGGTGGGAGTCACGTCTTCTGCAAGGCAACAAGTGACAGAATGAGAGGACACAGGGTTAAGATGTGCCAGGAGAGGTTTAGATTGGACATTCACGGAAAGGGTGATTGGACATTGGAATGCATGGCCCAGGGAGGTGGTGGAGTCATCATCCCTGGAGGTGTCTAAGAAAAGACTAGATGTGGCACTCAGTGCCATGGCTTACTTGACATGGTGGTGCTCAGTCACAGGTTGAACTCAATGATTTCAGAGGTTGTTTCCAACCTAACTGATTCTGTGTTTCTGTGACTTGAAACACATTCCCAGAAGGTGCAGTGGCCTTGCCACTCTGAAGCTTCCAGTTTATAATCCTTGTAGTAGCTGTACTGGGAAGTGTGGAGAAGGAAAATGCCTGTTTCACATGTGGAGGGGTAAAGCATCAGGTTTGCAGATGCGAGGGGTGCATCGCTGTGGAGAAGACTCCTGGGCACACATTAAAACTTGACACTTGCTGTCCTGAGGATTAGAAGGTCTGTGAGTGAGAATACCTGTCAAGTATGGATACTGCATTTGGTAATTTTATGAGAAAACTGAGGCTGTCTGATCAAGTTAATAGATAAAGAACTGTTTGACTGAAAACAGGATCATTTGGTGAGGTGATTATTTAGAGGGAAAGAAAAGTCCAGAGACCAAAAGTTGTTTTTCTCAGAACTGAGAAAAATGTGGCATCAAGTGTGAGCCCACGAGCAGCTCAGTGTCTCTGAGCTCCAAAGGGTAAACCCAGGTACCAGAGGGACACCAGACCTCTCTTCAGGATCTTTCTATATTGGTCCAACAGACATATTTCAGACTGGTATAGAAGACATAACTTACTACTGCCAGCTGTCACTTCGCAAGCACAGGGGGACACTGCCCCCCATGAAGAGTTGTATCAGTGCACTTCAAGTGAAAGGTGTGCAGTGCTGACTGCTGGACCCAAAAATGTGTGAATTCCTATGTTTAGGAACCCACATTCTGGAGAAGGGCCAGGACCAGGGAGTGGGAAGAGAAACAAAATGCTTTTAAAAAGTCCTTTAGAAGTGTAAGACCATAACAATTTATATCTTTTTCCTTCTGTTTTTTCCTTAAATCATAGAATTTCAGAAACGAACTCACCACTGCAGTTGACTAGAGGCTTGGTTCTTATTAATTCCTCAATTATCTTCCCAGACATAAGCAAACATAACAAATTTGGCTCAAAAACCTGTCAGCTACAGGCTCCAAAGTATTTGATCAATATCACAACATGCTTGCTCTGTTTGCATGCAGCAACATCTGCTATTCCTCACTGCTGGAGTCTGGATACTTGGTTAGATCCTAGACTGAGCTTGTTGTCCTCCTAGCACTGTTAAAATTTATTTTTAGGTTTTTTTAAATTGAAATTGGTCATTAAGTCATATTCTAGTGGATAAAGAGAGTAATTAAAATGGATGATTGAAGCACATGTAGAAAAATAAACTGCAATAACTACATAGCAACAGAAGAAAACACATTGGCCAAGGTAGTGCAGCAGGTTTATTTTGTTACCCACAACATTAGTTAAAAGGCAAAGGAACTATCATATGTTTAACACTATAATTGGAACTATAGCTCTTGAAAGCACTGATTATGCCATGTTTCTATAGTGCCAAACCCTTGGTAAGCTGGAATGCTAGAAGCATTGTTCCCTGCAGCAAGTACTTTCTTTGTGGCATTATCTTTCAGGAAACAGAGTTTCTTACTTAATTTTACTGTGTTAATAGATATGGATTAATTTCTAAAAAAGCAGCAGAGATAATTAATTAGGAAAACAAAACCTCACATCATTTTGGAGACATTAATGAACTTGATGCAAATCACTGTCTTATCATGATCAGTTTTTTCCAATAAGTGAATAGTGAAGCTGATTACTTGAAGACTAAGACTGGACTCAACCTCTCCACTTTATTTTCTCTTCTTATTAATCCGCATGTTCTCATACTCCTGGATATATGCCCAACTTAAACAGGAAGGAAGAGAATTCCCAATGTATTGATTAAATTTTTCTTCCAGGACAAAACAACCCCGAGTTTAGGGTTCCCTCCTCCGAATGAAACAGGTCTAGAAGTCATTTGTTGCATTTCTCATGCATGCTTAATAATCACTAGGCTCTAATGTAGGGGAAATATGGATAAGGTAGGAATAAGACAGGTTTTATGTAAGTCGTGCTGCATCAGGATCACGCTCACACTGTTGAAAGTCAGTGAGAAGGCAAAAGCCCAAGCCTCCTTCTGTCAAATCAGTTCCTGTTTGTGCACAAAATTACCACAGTGTAGTCCCACTCAGATTTATGAAAAAAGAAAAAAATGAAACAAAACAACCCAAACCTGAGATCAGGAGGGAATTTTGAACTGTAAATCATAAGGTGTAATTCATCTGGCAAAACACAGATGTTTCTCTATTGAGCTACTTTTTTTTAAGTGATGAGAGAAACAGACACTAAAGCATGACCTTTCTTAACAGTAGATGTCCAAAGGAAATCAAATTACTTCTGACTGAAACTTCCAGGTTTTTTCTGCTTGTAAAAACCATTGGCTTGACAAACTGAGGTATAGGCAATGATAGGAAGAATCTAACCTGATGTCACAGAGGCCTTTGTTCTTCCCTGAGATAGGTGTCACAGGAAATGGAAGAAATAGAGCTGCCAATGTATACTTCCCCTGGCATTTCCTACTGACTGCTTGAGGTATCCTAATGCTTATGTATCCATGAAAAAAAAAAAAGCTCATCTGTTGCATATGGATCATGAGAATAATCAGCCTCATGAAAATCATCACAGTGATCTCCTTTTAAATGCATTCAGAGAAGGCTGTGTAAATCTTAGCACTCCCTGGGGTCTGACATCAGCTCCATGTGCAGTATAATTGCACAGATTCCAGATAACCCAGCTCATCACCTGGAAGTGTAATGTAGTTTAAATGATGCACATCTCTTACTTTCACAATGAGTTAGCCATATTGATCTTCCCAGAGGGGGCACTTCAGTAGGTATGTATCATGAGTTGTGATGTCACTGAGAACTTTTCTAATTGTACAGCCTGAAATAGATTGATAAAATACAAGATTTATATATATTATTGCTTTTTTTTCCCAGCTCTTACATCTAAAATTTCCATCTGCTGTGCAGAAAGAAAATTTGTTATTTTCTAAATATGTCAGGCTGTTAAATGTATATTGCTTATGATCTTGAACATAAAAAGCACATTTATCATCAGTAAAATGAACAATGTGCCACCAGCCCCCTTCTGTGAGAGTGGCCTGACCAAAAGCCTTTGTTCTGCTGAAACTGGTTTAGGTTCTTTAGGGGGAGAGACTTCTGAATTTGGCTTAGCTAGTTTGGCCTGGTTTGCCCTGCGTAATTGTACCATTATACTGAACTTGGTTACCACCCCATGAAAAGCACCAGGTTTAAGTGCTGCAGGATGATAATTTTGAGAACTGCTATGGTTTATGTACTGGAATGGAGGCCAGGGTGCAGGAATGGAATTCAGATCTAATGGAGATTTTAAGTCTTGACTGTCTTGAGGTCATTGGCAAAACTGCTCAGCTTCTGTAGAGCCAAAATCATAGGAAGAGCTTTGCATTTGGTCCTCTATTGAGATAACACAGCTAGGAGTAGTAATTGGATTATAAAGCACTGCTGTGGGCTCCTGGGATAATTCACAGAGATTGGAAGAGGCCTTCCTCTAGGAGTCCTGTCCTTCCAATGGAAGAAGAGTGCTTTGAAGGCTGATCTTAGCATGCAAATCTCATTTTCCATAGCAGTCAGGAAACAATAATGCCAAAAACTCCCAGCAAAAACAAGAAGATGCTCTCATACATACTTTGCAGTTATTATTTTTTTAATTTACATCTTGGAACTACAGAAAAGAAAACTCATGGATGCTTAATGCTCGTTTTCCTGTTCATTGAGCTACAGCAGAACATCTCTGATACTAGAAAAACTATTAAGGTCATATTAGATCCAATTAGATATTAAAATTCACAGAATAAGTAGAAAACAGAATTGGGCCACAAAGAAAGTAAGGAAAAGTAGTTATTTTTCATTATAATGGTAGTTCAAAAGTCCTGGAGCTATAGTAGGGACATCTCCTTTCTTCCTCACTCTGGGAAGCTGGGATGAAAACAAGGGAGGGCAATGCTCTGCTCTTACTCTTTCAGGACACATATGGACCAGACAACACATCCCAGCCTGTCTGAACTGGAACCAAAGAGGGCATTTCTTAGCACTGGATTTGTTCTTCAGCAGCTCTGTTTTGTAAAACTGGCTCCTGGGTCAGAGTTGCTCCTTGCTCAGAGAGCACACAAGTTTTTGTTGTATCAAGTGTATGTGTGTGGTAGGGCATGCCTGGGATAGATGTCATCCCTTTCAGATCTCTATCTTTTGATGATGCAGCTGGAACGGCTGCTCTGCCTTAAACTGGGTTGCCTGAGCTGGAACATGCCATGGCACAGACACAGAGTAGCTAGGGACTCAGAGAAAATAGCAAAAGACTAAAACTGCACCTCTAACCTCCTTCCATACCTAGAATAAGTTGCTAAAGCTACAGGTTAACTCTAGCAAAACATGAGCTAAAACTCCACATATCTGCAGTAGAGAATATGAGTAGAACAAAACCTGTGAGCATATTCCAGCAACTGGGTAACTAATTCCAGCCCTCTTGTTGTCACAGGTAATTTGGGTACACCAGTAGACTCCATCCTTTGGGTGGTTGGAACTCATTTAAAATTATATGCTTTCCATTCTTCCTCATCAGCCTTGCTGGATGCTCTTTCAGGACTTCACTGTGTCAGCAAATAAAGCCTTTCTTCCAATATCCAATTTTAATGTATTCCTTGTGCAGTCTGTGTCTTTTGGGGTTTGCAACAGCACTTCCTTCAGATTAAATAACTCCACTTTCACTCTGATGTATTTATAAAAATCAATTGCATCACCTCTCTATCACCTTTGTTTTGTTAAACTATCTGAGCATTAAATTTTCACACAAAATATACTCTCTACTCCTCTGATTGCCAAAAAAGGTCTTCTCTGCATCTGCTTCAGGCTGAATTCCTCTTTCTTGAACCAGTCTACAAGGATTTCAAAGGTTAGATCTACAAAGGGAATTACGAACTTTCAGATGCTTTATTCCATTAATGGAATTCATAGTGCTGAATTTGGTGTTAAAATTATTTTTATGTTGGATGTGAAATGTTGAATGCCTAAAAATGAACACAGGAATAGTGGGATATATAGCTATACCAGGACAAAGTTTCAAAAAGGGAATTTATGATATTTTATCCATAAAGTAAGATTTAGATACCTACTTTTACTCTGAATGCGTGCAATTTTTGCTGTCTCTTTCCTGGTTTAGTAAGTACATATGTTAATCTTGCTTTGAAAGAGTTTGAGTTAAAAAGTTGCTTTTGCTTTAATTTCAGACCACTGACTGAAAGCTTTGAAGCAATGGCCTGTTAGTGATCAACTTTGCTGATTCTGTCATTTGACTTTGCACCTTTGCCAGCCATGTGGATTGTTTTGATTGACCAGCAAAAGAAAAACCCTGCAAACACTTTTGTGGCATACTTCATTTTCAGTAGATCATGAAAGAATCTGTTAACTGCACAAAACTAAGACACACATTTACATTTCACCAGTCAGAATCTGTGTGAGGTGAAACCCACCCAGCATAAATCTTTGCCAAAAGGCCCCTGCTAAGACACCCATCACTGGTGGAGAAATCCACTGGTTTATCAGAAGAAACTTTGCTGTCTGACACTTGCAGAAGTGTTGCATTAATACTCCTGCTGTATATCTCACTGCTTTTGCACGCTATCGACAACTGTGTTTAATTCACCCTTCTTTATCACAAATTGAAGACAGACATAATGCTAAATTAAACATAGTAAAAAAAAAAAAAAAAAAAAAAAAAAAAAGTAAGGAAAAGAAGTATTTAAAACAGAACAGTGTACTGGCTGAAATAACAATGGTTTTAGGTTTACTTCCAGGAAGCTCCTAAAGGCACTATTCTGATGTGTGCTTTATGAAAAAAAGAAAGGAAAACCATCACACACAAGATGACTTGGAGACTAAATTAATATGTTAACTTCTCCTATTCTGTTTTCTTGAGAGGTCTGACTCATGTCATTGGTTGGTCTCCCCAGGACTGGAAATTATCATGCCTTCAAATCTTTTGCAGGACTGCAAAGGTATAAATGTGTCCCCCTACTTCCTCCTCCAAATGTTCTAGCAAAAAACCCCAGTGTTATTTAGCTTCAGATGTTGCAGAGGGTCTGAGGAAAAAGAGAGAACTAACTGCTTTGTTTTTCTGTATTGTCCTCACTAATACTTGGCACCTTTGCCCTTCTCTTTCTCTCAGGTACCATCAGACAGACAATGTTCTGTGGTGGAAAGCTCTCTGGTCTGCTGAGCTGTGATCTGGCTCAGATCAGTCTGGGCTCCAATTCCAGTTATCCAGGTGAGGCAACAGATAAAAATATGGACATCTTCTTGATAGAACAAAGGGTGATGGTTTTAAACAAAAAGAATGTCGATTTAGATTGGACATAAAAAAAAATTATTTATGATGGGACTGGTGAGATAGTTTAAAACAGGTTGTGCAGAAAAGTTGTGGATGTCCCAGAACTGGGAGTGTTCAAGGCCAGCCTGCATAGGGCTTTGAGCAAACTAATTTAGTGAAAGATGTCCCTGCTTATGGCAGTTGGGTTGGACTAGAAGATCTTTAAAGATTCCTTCCAATAGTCTATGAACATTTAATTTCTAAATTTCCATTTCCTATTTAAATGTAGTCATTGTACAGATAAACTCTTATTAGAATGATAGCACCCTCTTTCACAAAATATTTAAAATTTTTACTTAAAAAAAACCCTTAGGAGAATAGTATGTATTCATAATTCACTTAAATTCTTATCACAAAATGATTACCATTTTATATTTCCACTTATAATTGATTTTTTTTCCCAGGTTCATCACAAATGTGGCTCCATGTTCTTCTTTTGGACAAATCTATACCAGATGAGACCTCATTAGAGGTCTGTTGCAGTAATGTCAAGGTATCTGTCTGGGTTGGTTTCTAGCCATGATGAAAATTAGCTGAATTTACAGTTTTCATTTAAGTATAAAGGGCTACCCACAAAAAAAAACCATCTTAGAGAATTCATCAGCATTCAACTGCCTCTCTAAAGTGCACAAAATGCTCATTGTTCTAAATACAGAAAGTATAAGAAATGTATAAATGTTTTCTCTCTTCTTTTCCTCAGATACCAAGCCATGTCACTATTTGGAACACTGCAACAGGTTTGCTATCAGCCAGGACTGTCATGCTGTAACCAACATTTCATTTTATTCTTCTCTGAGTGACAAGAGCATAGGCCCGCTGCAGGGAAGAGAAGACAAAATCTCCCACCTTCCTTTCCTCTCTG